>NW_021343663.1:0-503 GCF_001605985.2 Dendrobium catenatum
AATTGAGCCAAATCTCGTTCATCGAAAGTCCATTCAGTAAAAACAACTTCAATTTTAACATCATTAATTTCACGAGAAGGTGGAGAATAACCTTCTTTGATAAGCATCCACATGCGATGATCAGTAGATTATAAAAATGTTGACATGCAGGTTTTCCAGAAATCAAAGGGAAAGTTGTCAATCAAGGGAGGTCGTGTAATTGAATAACCTTAAGTAGTGTTATGATTCCCAAGGTTAGCCAGGGATCAAAATTCAAAAAGTTTTCAAACTTAATTTTTATGAATCCCGCTCTTAAACCACTTGAAAGTTCGTTAGGGATGTTAAGCCCTATAGAACTAAACCAAGAAGGGGGTGAATTGGTATTTTAAAAAATTTCTTTTCACAAAGAGCAAAAAAACACATAAACCAAAATCACACCACGAGAAAAATAAATGCGGAAATTAAAAGTGCCGAAGAAAGAAACAATAACACATAAATTTATAGTGGTTCGGTCAACTCGACCT
>NW_021343664.1:0-264 GCF_001605985.2 Dendrobium catenatum
ACTTCAAAAAAATGTCGTCCTCGACATTATCCAATCCAAACTCAGTCAAAACAAGTACGGGTACGACCGTCTCATGTCAGACTCCTTTTCCCAAGTTGCTTCTCGTGCAGTCCGGTGCTTCCACTGGACTTTAACCATCAGAATCTCTTTATTTCTTAACTTTCGGACGTCGTACGCCAAAATCAACTCTGGCTCTTCCTTGTATGCCAGATTTTCCTGAATCTCAACCTCGTCAGCTGATATCTTCTTCTCAGAGTCTGAAAC
>NW_021343665.1:0-865 GCF_001605985.2 Dendrobium catenatum
TGTCGACGAATCCTTTCACTATGGATGCCTGGGACGTCACAAGAAGATCCGTAGTCGACTGATGACAGAGGTCGGAACGTAGTTGGCGATGGTAGCTGGAAGGATCATATTCGGTAGTCGACGAACATGCGAAGGTCCGACAGTGGTTGAGAAGAACTTAGGCAGTGGTTGACGAATAGGTGGAGCTCTAACGGCGGTTGGGGGGAACTCTAGTGGAGGTCGACGAAAAGGCAAAAATCTAACGGTGATTGGGAAGAACTCGACGGTGGTTGACAAACAGGCGAAAGTCCTACAATAGTCGGGGAAGAACTTCTGCGGTGGTTGACGAACGAGCGGAAGTTTTGCAGTGGTCGACGAACAAGACGAAATCTGATGGTGATCAAGAAGAACTATGACGATGGTCAACGAACAGGCGGAAGCCCGGCGATGGTCGGGAATAACTTCGGTGGTGATCGACGAACATGCAGATGTCTAGCGATGATCAACGAACAGACGGATGTCCGACGATGGTTGACGAACAGGTGGAAGTCAGACAATGGTCGGAAGAACTCCGACGGTGGTCAACGAATGGGTGGAAGTCCAGTGGTGTTCGAAGAATGGGCGGAAGTCCAACGGTGGTTGACAAACTAACGGAAGTCCAGCGGCAGTTGGAAACAAGTCTTCTCCTAAATTCCTCCATTCTCTTCTCCTAAAAGTTTTTTGAGAATGGGATGACTTATAAATATGGGGAGGATCAAGGTCAAGATGCGAGTAATTTGAATGAATGACTAATATTGATCCCTTAGATCATGAATCATTTATTGATCATTTTATAAAAAAATTGGCAAGCCTTGATCTCGTTGGATTTGTCTCGTCGAGCCTTTCG
>NW_021343666.1:0-1072 GCF_001605985.2 Dendrobium catenatum
TCATTTAAGTCATTCAAATAATATCGGTGTAAAAAAATTTAAAAAATAAAATCGGTGTACATTTGTAAATATAGGAGTGAGTTATAGTATAACTTGAATTACAAAATATAAAATTTTTGATTAAATTTTGTGAATAACACTTACTAATTTATTATTTAAAATATATAATCAATAACTTTCAAATAATATTGAACAATTAATTATTATATACGATCTTAGGTTTATTAAAAAAAAATATCAACATATGCTTAGATATATTGAGATGAAAAAAAAATTATTTACATAACAAATTTCTTAAAATAAATATAATAATAGACCAACAAATTTAAATTAAAAATTGAATAATTTTATCCCTTAAGCACCCTCATAAAAATATTTTAAATTTTAAATTACAATAAAATTTTATTAATTGAAATTACAACAAATAAGTATAGCAGTACTTTGCTACATATTTATATCATAATATTTGGAACACATTTATGAGTTGTGCAATTACTTTAGCAGTAATTTTACTGATAAAAAATTAAGAGAATAATTAGTCGGAAAAAAAAAAACTTCAACAACATTAAAAATAAAAGAATCATTAAATTTCTCCACCTCCAAAAAATTCCATCATATATGCCAACAAAATTATCCATTAAAAAAACCTAACAGGTACGGCGAGGCACCAGCTATGACACCTTACAAAAATGGTCAAAACTACTAAACTAAGACAATCTATATAGAAGAAATGTTCAGTGATATATATTATATTAATCAAAATGACTTTACAGTTAACCACAAATAAAAATAAGAATTTACATAAACGATCATTTCTTTGCATTATATAAACCACATCAGAGTTAGAATTATCAGGATAAGCAACCATGGCTGCTCCGAGTTACTATTACTTCTTCATGGGGCCGGCGGTGGCCGCCGTCTTCATTCTTGTACTAAACGCTTTTGCAATTGTCTTCTCATCGTCGGTGAAGCAGTTGGTGGTGACTGGAAAGATAAAGAGAGAAGAGTTGGAGCGGCGAATTCCGGCGAGGAGGCCCACTACGGGAAAACACGTGATTACCGTCGGAATTTC
>NW_021343667.1:0-310 GCF_001605985.2 Dendrobium catenatum
TCTGCGGGAAGGGAAAGTCGTTGGAGAAGCGGAGTCGAACAGCTACCAGGGGCCGAAGAAGCGCGCTGGAAGGAGAAAGTTGCCTTCACGGTGAGCGAGCTCCCCGTTGTTGCTTTCCGATCAAAATGTCGTAACTTTTGGACCTATACAGCAAGCGAGCTCCCTGCTGTAGCTTTCGATCAAACTGTAGCTCCCAGTGTTGCTTCCGATCAGACTGAGAGGGAAAGCCGTCAAGTGAACAAAGTTGAGCGACTACGAGGGGCTGGAGGAGCACGTGAAAGGTAGAAAATTAACTTCACAGCAATCGAGC
>NW_021343668.1:0-278 GCF_001605985.2 Dendrobium catenatum
GTTAGAACTTGTCGAATTACCAAAGACTTTTCACTTTTATCAAATTTTTCTTCATTTTCAGATTTTGTTTCATTCTCCTCCTCTTCTTCTATCTCATTTTCATCTTCTATGAAATTAGTTCGTGGAGGATTATTCTTTCTGCAAGTAGCTGTCAAATGACCATATAACCCACATTTGTAACAAGGTCCAATTTGCTTAGATTGTTCAGACGGTTTATTTCTTGCTACCCCTTTTCTTTTTTCTTGATTTTGACTTTCAAAAGCTTTAAATTTCAGACC
>NW_021343669.1:0-278 GCF_001605985.2 Dendrobium catenatum
GTTTGCTTTCATGTTCAACTTGATTTGAATTTGGTTCAGACTTTGATTTAATTTTATTTGGATTCTGATCTTTAGAAATTATTTATGTTTGGTTCAGGTCCTCTGCTCGTGTTCAATCAAGTTTGACGGTCCACAAGTCCACAGTTCATTTGAGTCCACATTTTTGTTCTTTTGAGTTCAATCAGGTCTAGGTACAAGTCTCATTGGATGTGCAAATCAAGTCCAAGTACGGTCCGTCTTTACCCAAAATTTCGGCAGCCTCCCGGCGTCTCCCCCGT
>NW_021343670.1:0-339 GCF_001605985.2 Dendrobium catenatum
TGGTAATATTGCAGGAGAAATTACTGAATAAAGAGCTACTGCAAGGTTTTGATCTAATAAATTCCAATTTGTGTAATCTGAATCTACAATATTTTGACCTGTGGCATTTTGCTTGAATTATGACGGTGCTTCATTGCTTCTGTCCAAAAATCCTTCAAAACCATTCGCTCGGAATAGTTTGTGCACTTGCGATCTCCAGGTCGAAAAATTTTCTGTTGTGAGCGATTGAGAAATGACATTCTTGATATTTCCCATCAAGAATTTGAGTGAGGACGGAATCTACGGTAGATCGCTCGTCATTGGAGTTGCAGTTTCTTCTTCTTGATTTGTAGAGGACAT
>NW_021343671.1:0-313 GCF_001605985.2 Dendrobium catenatum
ATTGATTCTACGCGATTTTAATCGAATAGAAAAATATCAGGACTTGATTTGATTTGATTTCTATAGGACAATAGTCTTGTATTGATGTCATAGATATTCTACTGTAATTTGGAGAGATTTGGAATTTGTGTCTTTTTGCAGGATTTTTGTGTAAATTTGACCGACTGCCGTTACTCTGCCCGATTTTCGTACGATTTCTGATTTTCCCGAGATTGATAGATTGAATTGATATGTGTATGACTATTGATATGATTGTCCTAGATTCCTTTATTATTGTTTATTGCATCGATTATTGCATTGAATTGATTGTTAC
>NW_021343672.1:0-326 GCF_001605985.2 Dendrobium catenatum
CTTATTGTTAGCATAGGGATTTATTGTTGAAACCATCAATGTATGCAACGTTAGATTAAATTGACTGTTTTCTAATTTTAACTTTTATGCACGTGATTCGTCCTAAGCTCGTCTTACCTCTCTTAGTGTTTTATTGCATCGTTAAATTCAACACTAAGATATAATTCTTTGTTCCAGAAATATTACGTGTGCAAATTCCTTAAAGCAATTCATCCATGCATGTACGTTTCACATCAGTAAGTCTTACTGCTTCCATTGAAAATTGCCTATAGTTTTGATTTGGGATGGATTTTATTGCTTCTATTAAAAGTTGTCTCTAATTTTAG
>NW_021343673.1:0-212 GCF_001605985.2 Dendrobium catenatum
AGGATTCTGGCTCTTCCCATTCTCCCTCCCACAATTCCAGACTCGGTGGAGCTCATTCGCCGTCTGCTAGGCCAAACTATCACTTCCATGGCATATGCCCAACTCTTCCCCTCAGATCCTAATCCGGTGATGATCATTTACCAGTTCCATCTCCACCCTCGGGAGAAGCTTTTCTGGTGGCGAATCTACAAGAATATCCTCCCCACTAATGA
>NW_021343674.1:0-1411 GCF_001605985.2 Dendrobium catenatum
GAAAAAAAAAATGTTTTATTTAAAATACATTAAAGTTAAAGATATTTTTTAAGTAATTAAAAAATTAATGTGTTAGATAAATATAAATATTTATGTATTAAAATATATAAATATATGAGAATTATGTGGTGTGTAGAATCCTCATACAGATTAAGGGACTGTTTGGGATTGCTGCGACGTTTTATAAAATTGATTATGAAGTTGTTGTAAAGAAAGTAACTTTGCTATTATGACTTCGTAAAATAACTTTCTATCACATGAATTTTTAAAAAGCTTTGTGGAAATAACAAGAAAATGATAGTCAAATGAAATTGGGACTGATGTCTAAAAAATAAAGCAGTTAGAAAATTATTCCAAATAGACCTTAAAACTAATTAGCATTTTATCAAAATTAATTAAAAATAAAAAACTAGTGAAGAAGAGTATAGCTACATACCTTATTCCAGTGATTTCGACGAGGAGATTTGGTTTAGAAACAGCTTTCTTCAATTCATAAAGCTTCAAAAACATTTGCTTTCCTTTGGAATAGCTACTTCCAAAACTTGCTCTCGAAATTACATCTGCAGAAAAGCTCTTCAAATCCTCATCAATATTTATCTCAGCTGTTCCTCCTTCCTTCTCAATTCTTTTCTCCCATGTTTCTAACAGTGGGATGGCAGAATCCACCATCAATTCAACCATTCCCTACATAAAACTCTCGCTCTCTTTTCATCAATTTATCCATACAAACATTTTATTTGTATATTTTGTACATAAAATTCTATAATGATATTTTGATATAAACTATATCAAAATGAAATTAAAAATTATTCAATTTGCTTTAATATTTGTGCTATATATATATATATGCATAACTTATATTGCCTTAATAATATGAAATTAAAAATTATAGACCTTCCTAGAAAGAACCTTCATAATATTCCAAATAAAAATTACAAAATTACCTTGACCTTATCCATGTAGAACTCTGGCGCAATAATTTTTTCAAAATGAAATTAAAAATTATTCAATTTTCTTTAATATTTGTGCTATATATATATATGCATAACTTATATTGCCTTAATAATATGAAATTAAAAATTATAGACCTTCCCTAGAAAGAACCTTCATAATATTCCAAATAAAAATTACAAAATTACCTTGACCTTATCCATGTAGAACTCTGGTGCAATAATTTTTCTTTGATGAGCCCATGACTCTCCACTAGACTTGAGAATGCCATGGCCAAACAAAGGCTCATGAGTTTTTTGTAGGTAAGTGGCCTTCCCTAAGTCAAGAGATTTGCATAGGTTCATTTCCCTCACCAAGTCAGGGTCGCTCACGTGCAACATTGGTACATTCCCCATAGTATACAAAAATATTGGACCTACATAATGTAAATTCATTATAAGTTAATAATCAATTATACTAA
>NW_021343675.1:0-316 GCF_001605985.2 Dendrobium catenatum
TATTAAATATGTTTAAGTAGGTAGTAGGATTTAGGAAACAGTAATATGAGAGTGACGAAAAAAAGGCGGGCTGGGTGATAGAAATAAACCCTAATCGCGCCCAAATTGCCAAATCCTCGGTATTTCTCCCCAAATGCCGAAAGGACCGAAACGCTGAAAGCCGAAGAGGGAGAGCGAGTGAGCGACTGCACGAGTAGCCATTGCCGACTGGAATCCCGATCGCTCAAGGTCCGACTGGACTCCCGATAGCTCAAGCTCCGACTGGACTTCCGATCGCTGTGAGAGAGTGAGCGACTGCAGCCTCCCGATCGCTCAA
>NW_021343676.1:0-331 GCF_001605985.2 Dendrobium catenatum
CATGAACAAGAACATAAATATTTACATAGTTCAGGTTGGAGAAACCTCGATCTCAATTCTTTTATTGATATGTGAAGATAGTAATCCAATAAAATTATAAGATATATTCAAATCTTTGACAAAAACAGTAAATTGAAAAAACCCCAAATTGAAGCAAGCACAAATAGGATTTAGATATTTCTTCTTGCCAACGACCTTCTCCAAATAACATATAAAGAACGGTTACACCTGCGATTCAAGCTTACAACCAATGCATGTGAGGAACAATGATCTTATGGAGGAATGGAGCTATAGCATGAATAACCAAGTGACTCAATCATACAAAAACGAA
>NW_021343677.1:0-310 GCF_001605985.2 Dendrobium catenatum
TCAGGCTATGTTCAGTCGGTTGTCTTTGAAGATTTGCTGGAATATTGTATTCATTGTTCTTCTTTAGGTCATTCGAAAACTGGTTGCAAAATTCTTCACCCTCATCTTTTTTCTTCCTCTGCTTTGGGGGTTGGAGGGATTTCGGGTGTTAGGAAGTTTGTTGTTTGCGGTAATGAAGCTGGTGTTATTTTTGCCCCTTCTGTTCCTCTGGTTTTACCTGAGAATAATGTTGATTCTCTAATTGTTCCTCCTTCTAATTCTTGTGTTAATGTCGGGGGGATTCTGTTCTTGCGATTCATACCGATGCTTT
>NW_021343678.1:0-262 GCF_001605985.2 Dendrobium catenatum
TCCAATAAGGATCCATATTTGAAGTTTCCAAAAAGGCCTTTATAGCATTCCAAAAAATCAATCTTAATGATATCCCAATAGGCTTTTAAAAAAGAGAAGTTAATACCATCATTAAATGGGGATATATTATTGCCACTGGATTTGATCACATCTTCAACTTCCTTGAATGTGAAGGCTTTGTCAAGAAAAAATCTGTCATCTTCATCAAGTGATTTCAACGGGTTGGGCCAATTGTCCAAATTGCATTCTCTAATCCTCCATT
>NW_021343679.1:0-270 GCF_001605985.2 Dendrobium catenatum
TAGGTTGGGTCGACTACCTCCTCTGACTAAGTAGACCTGGGACCACGATGGCCTGGGACGACGGAACCATGGGATCTTGATCAGGCCCATCATCCATTCCCCCACCATCCGCTTTAAGTGCAAGATAGTGCAATTTCTATTTTAAATGTCGAACTTTCCAAATTCACAAATCCAAAACCAGTTCTCAAAAATCCAAACCCATTGATGCTACTATATGCCAGATAACACGTATTCTCTACATATCTGATTGATGACTAGCCTTAATCGAAA
>NW_021343680.1:0-435 GCF_001605985.2 Dendrobium catenatum
GGAAACCTATAATTCCGACGGAAATATTGTATTAGCGCCGGATATTCTCCGTCGGTAATGACGGGTTTTCCCGTAGTGTTCATTTATTATATTTATTATATTGTAATGGTATATGCATAACAGACATTTATTGTGATGCTTGAAAATAATATACGCTCTTAAAAGATCTATCATTATGTTCCATATATTTTATTTTGTTCTATATACTGCTGAAATATGGGCATTTATGTAATTTCATCTTATATAACAACGGCTTAGCAACTTGAAAGTTTTAGTTTGCAAACAATATATACTATTTTAGCAACAACAACTAATAAAAAAAAAGAATATTTTGACACTAATTTATTGGCAATTGCAGCAGTCCCAAGCAACCCCTAATAATACCATTAAATTTCTTTAAAATTTGGCCAAAACTTCAAAATTCAGTTAAAACTG
>NW_021343681.1:0-278 GCF_001605985.2 Dendrobium catenatum
AAAGGTCGTCCTTATCCTGCTGAATACGACCAAGTACTATATCCAAAAGGGTATTCTGCACCAAAGTTTAATACTTTCAACGGTACTAATAACCCCAGGCAGCACCTGGCAAAGTTTAAAGCCACCTGTGGGAATACAGGAGGAAATGACGCCCTACTCTTCCGACAATTCGTCAGCAGTTTGACAACAACTGCTTTCGAATGGTACGCTGAACTGCCAAACGATTTTGTGAAGACCTTTTCAGAGTTAGAATCTATGTTCGTGAAGAGATTCGCTAG
>NW_021343682.1:0-289 GCF_001605985.2 Dendrobium catenatum
CACAGTTGACTAATGCTAAGTAAGTTATGCTTCAAATCATCAACTAGTAAGACATTTTCAATTTAAAAAAAAAATTAGCATTACCTACAATACCTAAGCCTATCACCTTCTTGGTAGTGTTGTCTCCCAACGTTACTTTTCCTCCAGTTTTGGTCTCTAGTAGGATGAACTTCTTCATATCTATAGTCATGTGTCATGAGCAGCCACTATCTAGGTACCACATGCTCTCACTAGGTCTTTTGTGAGAGCACGCCTACAATTTCATTCAATGATTAGATTTGGGAACCCA
>NW_021343683.1:0-252 GCF_001605985.2 Dendrobium catenatum
ATGGTGTGAAAAATAAAGCGTCGCAATCTACACCATCATCAACATTGAAGCAATATAAAGTAGTGTTGTAGTAGTATAGGGTTGTATCCAAGATAAGGCGCAAGACATCGAGTTTCCATAGAAGGAGCGTTGCAGCCCCATAACAAGTTTCATAGCACCAAATCAGCACTCTGCTATAGTGGGTGACAGTTACTATTGATTTGACTAGTGAACCGATGTGATGATTGATGAACCATCACATTGATTTAGTTA
>NW_021343684.1:0-420 GCF_001605985.2 Dendrobium catenatum
CAAAATCTGCGTGGTGATACATAAATTTTCCCACCAATTATATTTTCTTTTCCTAGTTTTAAATTTTATGTCTTTTTATCATGATTAAAAAATTATACAATGCAGGTGGAATCCTATTATTTTCAAGTGCTTTTAATTGAGCTTTAAAAAAATGAGTTTGTACTTTCTAACTCAATGTTATCAACTTTCAAATAATGCTCTTTATTAACAATATCATTTTTATGTTTAGTATGGGATTATTTTAATAGTTCATGTTATTTATTCAATTCATCATATTCATTCAATAGATTCATATGGTTATTATCATTTAGTGTGTGATCTTTCCTAAAGATTTCATGCTTTTTTTGTAATTCAAGAAAAATCAAGTTTAACCTAGCATGCATCTTTTTGAGTTTTCTATATATTGTATGAATCTTTTTA
>NW_021343685.1:0-258 GCF_001605985.2 Dendrobium catenatum
TTGGTTATGATCTTTTAATTTTAAAGGGGGTTTAGAATTTTGTACAAGTGTAAAATTTTGTAAATTTAAATCTTTAATTTTCCCTCTTTGATTTATCCCAACACGAGCATAACCACCTATAGAAAATTTCGTGAGCATCCAGATCATTCCTAGCTTAAGAGTAATCTATTGCCCATCACATTAATTCTCAGATTACAAAAATAAATAAATAAACAAACACACCAATCATTACAACCAGCATGTAGTGAAAATCACGAG
>NW_021343686.1:0-548 GCF_001605985.2 Dendrobium catenatum
CATCCAGGACGATGCATAATAATTGATCGTACCGGCCAAAGTTAAAACATTTTAAATCACTACCACGTGTATCGTCTAGGACGAACAGTGGATCGGCCTAGCCGATTGTCCAATAATGGATCGTTCAGGCAGATTTTAAAGATTCAAACGTGTTGACACGTGGATCGTCCAGGACGATCCAGTGTATCGGCCAGGCCAGGACGATGCACACAAAATGCATCGGCCAGACGAAAATATTCTATCTGCCAGGACTATCATCATGATTGCAACAGTGTTCGATCAGATCGTCCAGGACGATGAGTTACAGCAAGCACAGAAAAGGTCAGCAGATGGATTTTAAAGAAAATTTGCCCTATCATCCAGGATGATAACGTATCGGCCAGGACGATGTGACTAGAAAATGAAACCAAGGAAAAGATGGTTGTGATCATGGCCCTCAAAAATTAAAACAAAAGAAAAACAGACAAAAAATACAGTAATAGAAAGCAAAAAATACAAGGAAAATCAAAAAACGAATATTTTTGGATTTTAATTTTTCTAGTTTTTTT
>NW_021343687.1:0-1009 GCF_001605985.2 Dendrobium catenatum
TCAAAAAACTATAAATAGCCCCCACTCTTCTCATGAGAGGAGAGGGAGAGAAAGAGAAGGAAGGGAGGAATTTGGGAGTTCTCTTGCCATCGACCACCGCCGGGGTTCCTGCCGACCACCACCAGAATTCCTGCCGGCCACCACGGAGTTCCTGCAGACCACCGCCGGGGTTTCTGCCGACCACCACCGAAATTCCTTCCGACCACCTCCAGAGTTTTTCCCGACCGCCGCCAGACTTCCACCCGTTCTCCAATCACCGATGGACTTCTGCCAGTTCGTCGACCACCGACGGACTTCTGCCAGTTCTTCGACCGCCGCCGGACTTCCACTAGTTCGCCGATCGCCGCCGGACTTCCACCAGTCCTCCGATCGCCGCCATACTTCTAACATTTCATCGACTGCCACCGGACATCCGCTGTCCCACCAACCATCGTCAGACTTTCATAGTTTGCCGTCAGCCATCGGAATTCTGCCAGTTTGCCGAACACCGCAGGACTTCCGCTAGTTCGCCAACTACAGTCCTCCCAACCACTATCATCCAACTACCGTCCTTCCAATCTCCATCGTTTGCAGACTATGGCCCTTCGGACCTCCGTCGTCTTCGGACTACATTCTTCGTCGACTACGGTCATCCCTACCTTCGTCGCCCGCTGACTACGGTCCTCCCGACCTTCGTTGCTCGCCGACTACGGTCCTCCCAACCTTCGTCGCCCGCCTACTACGATCCTTCTGACCTCTGTTGTCTGCCGACAACGGTCCTTCCGACCTTTGTCACCCGGTGACTAAGATCCTCCCGACCTCCGTCGCAATACAACGGTCTTTCTGACCTATGTCGCTCACAGACTACGATCCTTCACACCTCCGTCACCCGCCGAATATGGTTCTTCCGATCTATATCGCTCATCGACTATGGTTTGCCGCCCCAAATAAACATATCAACATTGATTCTTCCAATTTCCACCATGCAATGCAATTTATATGATGTATATTTGCTACTTCGAGCCAAGGC
>NW_021343688.1:0-206 GCF_001605985.2 Dendrobium catenatum
TGGGAATCGCAACACTACGGAAGGGTATTCTATTACCTGACCTCCTCTGTTCGATAACCTACCTTTTGATTTTTGGAAAAATCGCATGTCAACTTTTCTACAATCTACTGATTATCGCATGTGGATGCTTATTCAAGAAGGCTATTCTCCACCTTCTCGTGAAATTAACGGTTTTAAAACTGAAGTTGCTTTTACCGAATGGACTT
>NW_021343689.1:0-492 GCF_001605985.2 Dendrobium catenatum
TGCGCCAAGAGGGGTGGTGAATTACAAAAATTGTTGCAATAAAAAATCCTAAAAAGGAGTTCTAATATATTTTTTTGTGTTTTTAAATTTTAAACATAAATATTTAATGCGGAAGAAAGCACTTGAACTCAATTTTCATCAATGAATTTTACCACAATTTTGACCAAGAAAATATAATGAAAATGAAATGCAAACAAAAATAAAGTGATAAAGGAAAAATCACACCATAGATTTTATAGTGGTTCGGTCACTTGACCTACGTCCACTCCAAAAATTTCACAACTAAATAATAGTTCTCCTTTTGCCCCTTGGCAAGGTAGAGAAGCCCTTACAAGACTCACTTTCACCAACCCGATGTGGCTGAGTGCCAAGCGCTTTGTCACCCTCTTGGCGACAGCAGCGTACCTTCTCATTTTTCTCCTTCCTAAAGAAGGCAGAGTACCTTAGAGGACATGGATGTAGACGAGTCTTCCCCTCAGAGAACCTCCCATA
>NW_021343690.1:0-228 GCF_001605985.2 Dendrobium catenatum
GATTTGAACACTTATTCTATTGATAACATACTTGGCTCACTCATTTCTTACGAGCAAGGGGTGAATCAAAGAAATTTTGATACAGGTGAGAAGAAGAAGGAGAAAATAGTTGCACTAAAGACGCATAAATCAGATTCTGAATCTTTCAGGTCTGAAAGCGATGAAGTTGCCTTCATCACGAAGCAATTCAAAAGCTTTCTAAGGAAGAAGCATAAGCATTATTAGAGA
>NW_021343691.1:0-373 GCF_001605985.2 Dendrobium catenatum
TAAGAGACTGGACACATGGCTTTAAAGCGCCTAGGTGATTAGCTGGCTCCCTAATCCAGGCCGGGGTAAGTCCAAATTTGCACTTCATTAGTTAGGTTCGGGTCTGTTGGGAAAATTTATGTATCACCACGCAGATTTTGATTTCTCCTATTTTATAATCGAATACTGCATTGAGAATAAAGTAAAATCTTGAGAGATTGACATAATATTCTACAATGGATTCAATATCAAAATAGGATTTTAAAAAGATATATTTCTATAATCAAACATAGTTCAAAGAATAACATATCATCTCAAAAGATGAACATGAAATTCTATAGAATATGTTTAAAGATTGAAATACATTTTTGAAAAAGTTTATTCATTCTTTTAT
>NW_021343692.1:0-342 GCF_001605985.2 Dendrobium catenatum
TTTCCAAGAAGTGGCAATAAAGGTTCTCCCATCCATTTTCACGTTGGTCCAAATTTTTACTGGTATGTTTCTTAGGTGATTGCTTTTCCTCTACCTAATTTTTATTGGTGTGTTTCTTATTTCCAATTGATTTAAGATTAATAATGTTACATATATATAGTACTGTTAAAGTGTCGCTTTTGAATATCTCAGTACATAATCATGATCGTTACATTTTTTAATGCATAATAAATGTTAACTTAAGAAATAGTATTTGTCCATCTTATATCATATATACAAACAACTTAAATTGTGTAGAAATTTTGATTCCTCTACTTCATCTCTTATTGTGATTATTGTGAT
>NW_021343693.1:0-227 GCF_001605985.2 Dendrobium catenatum
ATATTTTATTTTGGTGTTGACATTGGGAAGTACAAGGGGATTAATTAGAATTCTCTGAATTATATTTGATATGAAATGCATGTTTTATTTTTTTCAGTGCTATTATTTGAATTCTTGATATATAACTGTAATTATTATTCTACTTAGCACAATTATTTATTATATTTTTTCAGCACTCATTTAAATGCTTAATAATGAATTCATTTAAAATTTTAGATTAATAAATA
>NW_021343694.1:0-702 GCF_001605985.2 Dendrobium catenatum
ATCATATATGTGTATAATTGTTTTCTAACTTTACTTTCTTTATGTGCATCTCTCATTTCTTTTCTTGCAAATCTACCTGCCTGCACCGTCAAACCAAAGTCTATATCATTTGCATTCTTCTAACCTAAATTAAAATATATTTCTCATTATTTATTCGATAAAAGAAATGATAAATGAAGCATAACCTTAAACTAATCATTTAACTTTCCTTAAGAAGGAATTTCCAAAGTCCAATTCCTGCTTCTTCCTTCTCTTCTAATTTTTTTCTCCTTGCTTTCAATCCCTTCCTTGTCCCTTATAAAAAAATATCTTTGCTTTAGATGAAGTAAAACAAGGGCATTTATACGAAAATGAAAAGAAAAATTCATCAAACATTCTTCCCTCTTCCTCTCGGTCTTCTTCTCGCTCACTGAGATTTCTTCAAATTTTTAGTGATAGGAAAGAAAAGGAGTTTGTGATTCTTATCCATAAACACGATCAATTGTTAAAAAAATGGCGAAATGAATTCTCCCTAATCCTCCCACGCACGGGTTCTACCGCTCGGTTCACGCTCTGTTGCGATCCGTCCCGTGTCTGTTCGTCCTCTCCTGTTCCCGGGATATAAAATGGTGATCGGCCAGTTCAATTGAACTGGCCAGATGAATCGTTATTACATAATTCATATATTATTTAGACACTAAAATGCTAGATGAATGATCTTTA
>NW_021343695.1:0-628 GCF_001605985.2 Dendrobium catenatum
AGAAAAAGGATTTCTTAAATGATTTGAGTTATAATGCGTCTTCTTAGGTTTTGGCTTAGGATCAAAAGTAAATGTCATCCGATTCTTCTTACATGTATCCAAATCATTTTGAATCCTCAAGTTAGTTCTTTTTAATACATCATTATCAATCCTCAATTTTTTCTTAATCTCTTTAGATTTCTTAAGATCAAAATAAAGTAAGGTGTATGAAGCTTCTAATGCATTATGTTCATCAATTAATTCCAAATGCTTTTTGTTTAACTCATCAAATTCATCAAGAAGAGCCATGTGATTTGAATCAATCGTTGCATGATCTTTGAGAAAAACTTCTTGCTCTTTTTGTAAATTCGAAAATTCTAATTTTAGGCTTGCATGAGTTTTCTTGAGTTTTTATATGATGCATGTATTTTCTCACATATCTCAAATAATTTATTATAGGTTGGTTTACATACCTCTTCCTCATCACTTTGCTCAAGATGATCTTTCCCCATTAAGCACAGGTTTATAGTCTCTTTCTCTGGTTCAATCTCAGAGGGGTCAGTACCAGATTCTGCCCAGAACGTCTTTTGGACTCTCTTCTTGTCCTTCCTTGACTTAGGTTTCTCCTCACCTTTTTCTTTTTCTTTGC
>NW_021343696.1:0-696 GCF_001605985.2 Dendrobium catenatum
AATTTGGGGAAATTGACCTCAAATAATGAGGTCAACACACGCCACTATAGTCAATTACAGTAATTAACACAAACATATTCATAAGTTAAACCAAACAAAGTTCACAAGTTCCGATGTTCATAAGTTCGCAAATAATTACATAACTAAGTTCACAAGTTCTAAGTTCAATAAGCTCAACCAAATAAGTTTACAATCAGATCATCATAAGTTCATCAAATATAAAAAGTGATAATCCTCGTCCGTATCCTCGCTGTCTGGAGATGCATGTGGCTGCTCTATCTCTTGCTCTTTCTTCCTTCGATTTTCATCTCTATAGAATCGCATCTCTACTTACATTTCATTTTGAACCTTTCTCATCTCTTTAATCTCTCTAGTCAGCGCTGCAACCCTCTAGCTTATAATTTCTTCAGCTCTACTTGGATCATAAAATGCTGAGGTGGATGAACTGCCCTCATAAGCATAGCCTTGCAAACCCAAGCCATATACCCTCCCCTTTTATCTTCCTCCAACAACATCTGACCATGTATGATACCTAGAAATCTAGGTCGATCCTAAAGATGATCCCTCACCAGTGGACTGATGACTTTCCCGAGCTCGTATAAAATTATCCTGTAAGAATAAATTCATAAAATATATTGATATTATAATTAGTTTTATTATAATAAATTTCAATTTCCAAACTTTAAAAAATTATAC
>NW_021343697.1:0-298 GCF_001605985.2 Dendrobium catenatum
TATTTAGTTATACAAATAATGTTTTAAAGCTTTCAAGTCGATTTTGATCCTTTGATTTGGGATCACTTAGACTTGGATTGAACTAAATTTAGCGTGACTGGGCTCATCTTCTCGGAGAATATTGGAAATAACGAAGAAGGTTGCTAGCATCCCTCAAAGGTGGAAGATGTTATATGTTGGCTTCAATCGATGATAACTAACGATGGATGGGTAACAAAAGGCCCTAGCATCGATCACCAACAATCAACAACGAATCGAATTGAAGGTAAGCACCAGAAATGTAATAACTCATGTTTTG
>NW_021343698.1:0-231 GCF_001605985.2 Dendrobium catenatum
GTAGGATGCCGTAAAAGTGGACTTAGACCTAAAGACAAATTTAATCAGGATGGCTACCGTAAGAGCGGACTTAAGCCAGAAAGTCAGTAGGATGCCGTAAAAGCGGACTTAGACCTAAAGACATATTTAATCAGGATGGATGTCGTAAGAGTGGACTTAAGCCAGAAAGTCAGTAGGATGCCGTAAAAGCAGACATAGACCTAAAGACTGATTTAATCAGGTTTGGCTGTC
>NW_021343699.1:0-244 GCF_001605985.2 Dendrobium catenatum
GACCCAAGCTAACCAAGAGGGGGGGGGGGAATTGGTATTTAAAAAAAAACTTCTTTTCATAAAGAAATAAAATCACAAACCAAATCACACCACAAGAAATAAATGCGGAATAAAAAAGTGCGGAAGCAAAAATAAGAACACAGAAATTTATAGTGATTCGGTCAACTCGACCTACGTCCACTCCTTGGAGGAACCCTCCAAGTATTTCACTACAAAACATGACTCTCCTTTAGCCCCCACGGCT
>NW_021343700.1:0-378 GCF_001605985.2 Dendrobium catenatum
TGTGATTAATTGCCTGCCATAATTAGGCAATTAATTAAGCAATTAAGGTTTGCAATTCCACGGGTTGGGCAATGCAGGGAGGAACGGGGTAGGGGCCTACAGGGGAAAATTCTCCAGTGTGTTGCAACTCTCGGCTGGACTCAGCTGTGGAGTTGGGGAGTTGTGGGAGAGTGGAAAAACTGCACGGATGGGTCTTGGGTTGGCGGCCAAAGGCCTGGGGATGGATTGGCCGGCAGGATGATGCAGATAATGTAGCCGGCGGCCTGAGCAGGTCAAGGCTAGGCGGCAGCCAATGCAAAGGGGAGGAAGCGAGGGAAAAATCACAGGATTCTAACGATCAAGAAATTACTAACCTCAGCTATATTCAATTTGAAATTC
>NW_021343701.1:0-224 GCF_001605985.2 Dendrobium catenatum
TGGAAAGAAGAGAATTACCACAAGTGGCGCTTTGCGTATTTTTTTCAAATTTTTAGCACATTTTTGTGCATCTTTTGACATTGGACTAATTTTGTGCCACTTTTTTATATTTGTGAACCTTTGCGCATTTCTTTTGATTTTTGTACTCTTTGTACAAGTTTCAAGAGTAATTGAAACCAATTCTTCTCAAGATCAATAATCTAAAATTTTAAATTTTTCTAAGT
>NW_021343702.1:0-342 GCF_001605985.2 Dendrobium catenatum
GTTTTAAAAAGGTAGATTTCGCTTAAATATTTTCTTTTTTTTGGCTAGGATGTTATATTTCTTTGTAGAAATTTGAACCTCACAATAATTTGGTTTGTGACTTCGGAACATTTAAAAAATAAAATAGAGTTATTTTCAGTTGAGATTCACTATCAAAAAGGCCATCATTAGATTATTTGAATGATTTCATTTTATTATTTGAATATTATCAACTAACTCCACTTGCCAATAGAGGATCAGATTTAAGTATTTGCTTTTGCGAGCTATCATACAAGTAGTAAACACAAGATTTTGCATTTATAATGAATTTCTGATAGGAAACACTTGGATTTCCAAGTGTTT
>NW_021343703.1:0-381 GCF_001605985.2 Dendrobium catenatum
CCGTCTTCATTACCATTTTTTTGAGCTTGAATTGGTGTCATTTTTGGTTTTTTTCTGAATATTGGAGGTTCTGCACTTGGTTGTGAAGAATGGGGGCGGGGAAGTACACGAAGGGCTGTATCGGCTGGCTTATTGTTCTTGTCGTCGTTGCTTTGGTGGTCACCGCCATCGTGCTTGGGCTTCGAAAGAAAGCTCACCATTCAGATATGGGACCGGTTCACGGACCACCGGGAGCTATAACACAGAAATATTCTAATGCTCTCTCCGTGGCTCTCCAGTTCTTCTAAGTGCAAAAATGTAAGTTGTCTTTTGTATAATTGGTCATCACAGAGCAGTATTTCTCATTTTTGCAAAGCAATACCGAGAAAATCGCGAACATAG
>NW_021343704.1:0-201 GCF_001605985.2 Dendrobium catenatum
GCCCATATAAATGCATAGTGTTCCCGTACAAACACATAATGTCCCGTATGAATCGCTCATATAAATGCATAGAGTCCCCATATGAACATGTAGTGTCACGTACGAATCGCTCATACGAATGCATACTGTCCCTTACGAATCGTCCGTATGAACCAAGTTCATCTAGGATGAACATAATGAAAATTTTCAAATTTAGTCTAT
>NW_021343705.1:0-216 GCF_001605985.2 Dendrobium catenatum
TGGATTTTCACGCCCGCGTGAAATGGGTGAACTATTGGACTCCAGTAAAGGTGGGGTTGGACCAACGCCCGAAGCGTAAATTACGCGCCACGTGGCGTGATGTGGAGGATTTTGCCAGTCTGGCGTTTGGTCATCTGCCGGGGGGTCCCTTGAAGCTGTCAGATTTCAACAATGACAGTAAGCAAAAATTCTGCTCCACGTGGTATGTATTATGGC
>NW_021343706.1:0-939 GCF_001605985.2 Dendrobium catenatum
CTTTTTCTTGGTTTCAAATTCTAGTCACATCGTCCTGACCGATACCTGTATCATCCTGGAAGATTAGACAAAATCTCTTCAAATTCCATCTGCTGACCTTTTCTGTGCTTATTGTAACTCATCGTCCTGGATGATACCATGTCGTCCTGGACGATCTGATCAAACTCTGTTGCAATCATGATGATAGTCCTGGCCGATAGAATATTTCGTCTGGCTGATGCATTTTATGTGCATAGTCCTGGCTGATACACTGGATCATCCTGGACGATCCACGTGTCAGCATATTTAAATCCTTAAAATCAGCCCCGGACGATCCATTATTGGACAATCATCCTGGCTGATCCACTGTTCGTCCTAGACGATACACATGGCACAGATTTAAAATGTTTTAACTTCAGCCGGTATGATCAATTATTGTGCATCGTCCTGGACGATACACCTAATCGGCCCAGACGATCTGCTTTTTCAACGGTCATCCGGATTGTCTCCTCGGGATGATCACCTGTGTCTAATCGTCCTAGCTGATATCGGATCGGCCCGGACGATCGGACTGCCTTTTTGACCAATCGGCCTGTACGCAATTATTGAGCCATATCGGCCTGGACGATTCTGCGATCGTCCTGGACGATATGGCTGTTTCTTTAAATTTTGGCCGATCCAGCCATGGCTTTCCACTTCAACCCTTCTCCTCTTGCATCTCCTTGCTAATCCCTTGCTATGGCTAGTGGGAAACGAGCTCGACAGGCTTCTGGGAGTTCCTCGAGGACCACTTTGGACCCTCGATTCAAGGAGGCAGAGGATCAGGCTGCCTACCGTCTCTACAAAGAGTGTGGCATTACCCTCTCCCGAACAATCAATCTTGCATATCTCTCGTATCTGGTAATGGATCTCTTTGCCCACGCCTCTCTTTGTTTCATACTCACCCTCGCTGTCCCTTTT
>NW_021343707.1:0-697 GCF_001605985.2 Dendrobium catenatum
ACTCATTGATGGTTATAAACAAACTTGGAAGGAAACATGTTGTACACTTATGGCAGATGGACAGACTGATAGTAGGAGCAGAACTCTAATCAATTTTTTGATATATTATCCTCATGGTGTTTCTTTTTTAAAATCAGTTGATGCTTCAGACATCACAAAGGATGCTTCCACTTTGTGCTCTTTATTTACTGAGATTGTTGAGTGGGTTGGTCCAGAGAGTGTTGTTCAAATTGTTACTGATAATGCTGCTAATTACAAGAAAGCAGGTCAACTATTATATGAAAGATTCAACAATATATACTGGTTACCTTGTGCTGCACATTGTATGAATTTGATTTTGAAAGATATTGGAAGTATGCCACTCATAGAGGAGCTATCAAAAAAAGCATCAAAATTGACAATTTTCTGTTATAATCATATATTCATACTAGCATGGCTTAGGAGAAGGCCAGGTTTGAAGGAGATCGTGCGTCCTAGAGCTACCCGCTTTGCAACAACCTTCATAACTTTGAAAAGTGTACATGAGCACCATCATGACCTACAAGCACTAATTACAAGCAAGTTTTTTATGGATTCGAAGATATCCAAAACTTCTAAGGGAAAGGAAGTTGCTTCAATTATTTTGGACTTGAGGTTTTGGGATAATTGTCTTATTATGTTAAAGATATCGGGCCCTTTGATTAGGTTATTGCGTATC
>NW_021343708.1:0-265 GCF_001605985.2 Dendrobium catenatum
ACTTTTTCAACCCATTTGATCAATCTTTCCACGCAAAGCAATTCATCAAAGGTATTGAGTAGAAGTATCAAAATGGCTCAATTTTTTGTCCAACCCAAAATTCCGGCTCAAAATTTTCACCTGAATCCAATCAATTTGAAACCAATCCGCTTACACTCAACCTGAATCAAATCAATTTGAACCCAACTCATTTAATAAACTAGTCAAAAATCCAAACCCAATTCAAAATTTTTTATTTTTTTTTGTCGGATTCCGATAGAATTAA
>NW_021343709.1:0-285 GCF_001605985.2 Dendrobium catenatum
ATGAAACCTCATGAATCAATTTCTGACATGTATACTAAGTTTACTTAGATTGTTACTTCATTACATGCCTTAGGAAGAGAACTTCTAAATTTTGAAAAAGTAAACAAAATTTTGAGATACTTGCCTTTATCTTTTGATGCTAAAATCACTGCTATAACTGAATCTAAGGATTTGAACACGTATTCGATTGATAATTTACTTGATGCAATCATTGCTTACGAGCAAGGGGTAAATCAAAGAAATCTTGATGCAGGTTAGAAGAAGAAGGAGAAAACAGTTGCACTG
>NW_021343710.1:0-730 GCF_001605985.2 Dendrobium catenatum
TGGAGACCAAAATTGCATGATTCACAGCATAGCACACTTACATTACATTCTACTTTTCATGAGAAGGGACCCAAACCCTTTTGGGTTCCTAAATCTGACAATTATTGATTTTTGCAGGATTTCTCTCACTAAAGACCTCATGAGAGTATAGGATACTTGGACAAAACGGAGGCTCACAGCTCATAATTGCTTAAACTTGCTGCTTCATAAATTCTTGAAATGCATTTGTTGATTAATGTTATTTTTTTTTCGTGGTAGCTTTTTGTTGTTTTAGTTATTTGATCTTATTTTATTTTAATTTTGGTTTTCTATATGATGAGTTTTTCAAGCTTTTAGATTTTGGAGATGTAAAGCTCTCTAAATCGGTTAAAGGGAGAAACACTGTTGATGGTTTCCCTTATTCTAACCTCTTTTAGTGGTATAATTTTTTTTCTAAACAATGGTCTATCTCATTTTAAAAAATTGTTTTGAAATTAAGATCTATTTATCTTGCTACAATAATCTATCCTATATATAATGTTCAAAGTTTTTTTTTTATCTTTCAAGTTAATTGAAATCTTGCTGTTGCACATATTATATGATCTTGGTTGTGTTTTGTGACTAGTTCTTCCCTATGTTAGAGAGAGAGCTCCTATTGTCTAATATTTAGAAGATATACTCACAACTAAGAATCATTTTTAAGAGATTGTAAAAGAGAATTTAGCTTGCAAAAATTAAAAAAAAGGAAAGT
>NW_021343711.1:0-335 GCF_001605985.2 Dendrobium catenatum
GAGTTTTTCAAAAAACTCGGTATTTGCACTTTTTGATCTATTTTTGCCTAAAACCGAACCTTCCTCTACATCCAGTGAAAGGACCTAATAATTGCTCGGTTGATAGAGGCGTCAATATCGGATCACGGGTCGGGTTCGGATCGAACCAAAAATGACACAAACAGGTTAATTTTCTGAACCCAAACCTAATCCACTTCGAGTTCTGGTCAACCCGACCCGACCCGTGGATACGGCAACGCCATCAAAAACTTCACGGCAATGGCCTCCGGCGGCAGCGGCGAGCCTTCAGCCTGTGTCCGGCAGCAGCGACAGCCTCGTCACCATCTCGAGACGCT
>NW_021343712.1:0-611 GCF_001605985.2 Dendrobium catenatum
CGATCCAAATAGGAAGGGAAAGCTGTAGAAGGAGCAAAGTCGGACCAGCCACGAATGGAGCTGAAGAAGCGATCGAAATGGAGAAAATTTCCTTCAGAGCAAGCGAGCACCTGTTCTTACTTCCGATCAAAATGTCGACTTCCGATCCAACAGGAGGGAAAGTCGGTCGAAGGAGGGATGTTGTCCGGCCTCGGGAAGCCGGAGAAGAAGCACAAAAGGGAGGAAGTTGTCTTCAAAGCCGGCGATCTCTCGTTGCTGCTTCCGATTTGGATGCCGTAACTTCTGTCCCGACAGGTAGGAAAGTCGTCGAAGCAGCGAAGTCGAGCAGGGAGAGAGCGAGAGAGGCTGGGAGTGGGAGAGAGATTCGGAAAAATCCAGAGGGAGTGAGAGCGTTCGCAGAGGCCTCCGGCCTCATTCCCTTCATCTCTTTTTAACGACATGCTCGAGTCGTGCTCGCGACGTGGGGAGAAGTGACGCGAGGTGTGGCCTCGTCGTGTGAAGAGCGGCGACGACGTGCATCGGCAGAGGGTAGGTGAGATTTGATTTTTTTTGTTTTGTCTGCAGCAGGTCAACACTTTGTATCAATTTCGTGCTTTAATATCACATCCTCC
>NW_021343713.1:0-534 GCF_001605985.2 Dendrobium catenatum
GCAAGATTTCATTTAACTTGAAAGATATATAAGAACTCTGGATATTATGCACAAAATAGATTATTGTAGCAAGATAAAAAGAATCTTAGTTTCAAAAACCAGTTGTCAATATGAGATAGAATTTTGTCTATAAAAGAAAATTATGTCACTAAAAGAGGTTAGAGGGAGGGAAACCATAAACGGTCTTTCTCCCTTTGACCGATTTAGATATGATAATTAATGGCTTTAAATCTCTAAAATATATAAGCTTAAAAAGATAATCATATAGAAAATCAATCATAAAAGCAAAGCAAAAACAAAATAATCAAAAACATTAAAAAGCTAGCACACAACAAAAATTAAGACAAAACTAATTAAAAAATATTTCGAGAAATTATGAAACAGCAAGTTTAAGAAATTATGATCTGCGAGCCTCCATATGTCCAATTATCCTATGCTCCCATGAGGTCTTATGTGAGAGCACACCTGCAAAACTCAACAACAGTCTGATTTAGGAACCAAACTAGTTTGGGTCCCTTCTTAGGAAAAGTAGAA
>NW_021343714.1:0-349 GCF_001605985.2 Dendrobium catenatum
TAGGAAATTCAAAAAAAAAAAAAAAAAAGCCTAAGAAGTTGAGCGGGATAGAAATTGTAGTGTACATGCCAGCACGTTGTTTAATAGTTATTTTCATTTGGCAAGCACACTACCGATTATCATTTCTAGCAATATACTTTCTTAGTGAGGGTTAATAAACCCATACACAAGCAAATTTATGATGGTAACCTAATTATCATGACCCCGTGAGACACCAAAATTAATTTCCCAAATGATATGAGATCACAAAGAGAGCTCTTGGAAATGCAAATATATTACATTTGTAAAGATATCTATCTCGAATCATGAAGGAAGCAAAAGATGATGTAAAATATATATGCAAAGATGA
>NW_021343715.1:0-212 GCF_001605985.2 Dendrobium catenatum
TGAGAAATTCTCGCTCCACCATCCTTCAATTCCAAAGATTTTCTTCTACAAATCTCCTTTAAGTCCATCCTTGCTTTTATATTATCTTTCGATTTCTCTTTGATGTCCATAACTGTATAGAAAATATTATCAAAAATATTTTTCTCTAGATGCATAACATCCAAATTATGTCTATTCAAGTTTGTTCTCTAATATGGCAACGACCAAAAAAT
>NW_021343716.1:0-2916 GCF_001605985.2 Dendrobium catenatum
CTACCTCAAACTGAATATCCTTCTGATGCCCATCAGCCTGTTTCTTCATAATCTGTTGAGCCTTCAACAAATGACTTTTTAACTCTTCCAGTGTCTTATCCCTCTCCTCCAAATACTCCTCTACTGAAGACACGGGTGTGCTGCTACTCCCAAAATGCACCAAGTGGGGCGGATCCCTTCCGTACAACGCCATAAATGGAGTCATCTGAGAGGCTAAATGAAAAGAGGTATTGTACCAGTACTCAGCCCATGATAGCCATTTAGCCCATAGCTTGGGTGTTTCTGATGTGAAGCATCTCAGATAAGTTTTCAAGCTTCTGTTGACTACTTCTGTTTGGCCATCCATCTGTGGGTGGTACGCCGTACTTCTCTTTAGCACTATCCCCTGCAGTCTGAACAATTCCTTCCAGAAATGGCCGAGGAACACTTTATCTCTGTCTGATACTATCGCCTCTGGTACTCCGTGTAATCTGACTATCTCCCTGATGAAGACTGACGCTACTGACACTGCGGTGTATGGATGGTGTAGAGGAATAAAATGAGCATATTTGCTCAATCTATCCACTACCACCAAAATCACTGTGAATCCCTCAGAGCGGGGTAGCCCATCAATGAAGTCCATAGATATCTCCTCCCAGACTCATCCTGGTAATGCCATAGGCTGCAGTAACCCCCCAGGTGACATAGCTAGATACTTATTTCTTTGGCAGATCTCGCACCTGGATACCATCTCTTCCACATCTCTATGCATACCTTTCCAGTACAGCTCTGCCACTAGTCTCCTATAGGTCTTTAGCACTCCTGAATGACCTCCCACTGCAGTTCCATGGAACTCCTGGAGCAATTGTGGGATGTGTACTGACGTTTTGGCCAGTACAAACCTCCCCTGATACAACAATCTCTCCCCCTCCAATGAGTACCCTGGGTAGCTTCCTTCTTCCTTTACTAAATCAGTTCTGATTTGCTTAATTCCTCATCTTTAGCACTCTCCTCCTTTATGTCTTCCCAATCTAGCATCATTGGGACTGACACAGCTACTGTCTGCAGTTCACCCATGCACCAGGACAAGGCATCTGCTGCCCTATTTTCTACCCCGGGCCTGTACTGAATTTCAAAATCATACCCGAGCAGTTTTGATAGCCACCTCTGATGATCTTCTGTCACCATGCGCTGCTCCAGCAAATATTTCAGGCTCCATTGGTCGGTCCGGGCGATGAAATGCCTTCCAAGTAAGTAGGGACGCCACTTTTGGATGGACAAAACAATTGCCATCAATTCCCTCTCATAGACAGATTTCAGACGGGCTCTGACAGTCAACACCTGGATGAAATAAGCAATGGGCTTGTGACTCTGCATCAGCACTGCTCCTCGCCCGTATCCTGATGCATCTGTCTCCACTATAAAGGCCTGAGTAAAATCCGGTAAAGCTAAGACCGGAACTGTGGTCATAGCTTTCTTCAACTGCTCAAATGCTGTCGTAGCTGCCTCCCCCCATAAGAATCCATCTTTCTTCAGCTGCTCAGTGAGTGGCCAAGCTATAGTGCTGTATCCCTTCACAAATCTTCTGTAGTACCCTGTAAGCTCTAGGAATCCCCTCAGCTCCTTTAAATTTTTGGGCAATGGCCACTTAAGCATGGCTTTAATCTTGGACTAATCTGCTGCTAACGCTTCCTTAGATACCACATGAACCAGGTACTCCACACTAGCTTGTGCGAAGCAGCACTTCTTCAAATTAGCTCTCAGCTGGTGCTCCTGGAGAACCTCTGACACCTTCTTCAAGTGCCCCCAGTGCTCTTCCACTGTTCTGCTATACACTAAGATGTCATCGAAGAATACCAAAACAAATCGCCTCAGATACTGTTTGAAAATCGTATTCATGAGTGCCTGAAAAATGGCTGGAGCATTGGTGAGGCCAAAGGGCATCACCAGGAACTCATAGTGACCCTCATGATTTCTGAAAGCGGTCTTGGGCACATCTTCTTTCTTCATTCGAATCTGATGGTATCCAGATTTCAGCTCGATTTTGCTGAAAATCACCGTTCCACTCAATTCATCCAACAATTCGTCAATCACTGGTATGGGAAACTTATCATGTACCGTTTCCTTGTTGAGTGCACGGTAGTCTACACAAAACCGCCAACTGTCATCCTTCTTCTTTACCAATAGAACAGGACTAGAGAACGGGCTGGTGCTGGGCCTGATGATCCCTGCTACCAGCATTTCTCTGATCAACTTTTCTATTTCATCCTTTTGAAACTGAGGGTATCGGTAAGGTCGCACATTGACCGGCGACACTCCCTCCCTTAATATGATGGCGTGCTCCTGCTCCCTGGGTGGTGGAAACCCTAGAGGGGGTTGAAAAACCTCCTCGAACTCCTGGATCAGAGGCTGCACAGAGAGGGGTATGTCTCCCCCTTCCTCCCTACTCGCTCCCTCTAAGCTGTGTAATTCCACCAAGTAGCCTTCCCCTTCCTCCTGAATTGTCTTGATTAGGGATTTAAGAGAAACCCCTGCCTTGGTCAGCCCTGAATCCCCTTGAATCACCGTTTTCCTTCCACCCTTTACCAACTCCATCCGCAATGTGCCCCAATTGATTTTGGTTTCCCCCAAAGTCTGCAACCACTTCATCCCTAGGATGACATCCGTACTCCCCAGTTCCAGGGGAAGGAAGTCTTCCTTCACTTATATGCCTTGAATTTTCAGCACCACTGCTTTGCAGATTCCTCTTCTCATTTCTACCTTCCCAGTGCCCATCATCACCCCATAGCCTCCAGTATCCACTAACATTATCCCCAACAGCTCCACAATTTGGGTGGAAATGAAATTGTGGGTTGCCCCACTATCAATCAACACCACGACCCCACGGCCAGCTATCTCTTCCTTCACCTTCATAGTGTGACTCGGAGTGAATCCCAC
>NW_021343717.1:0-444 GCF_001605985.2 Dendrobium catenatum
AGGGAAATGGAGGATTGCTACAATCTATGGAAGCAAAAATGTTTATAATAGAAGATTTCTTTGGAATGGGCTGGAACCACTTATCACCAATGATTGCCCTATGGTGATTAGAGGAGACTTTAATTATCTTTTGTCCAAAGATGACAAGAAGGGTGGTAGGAGATTTTCATTTTCTTTGGGGCCCAAAGAGATGAAATCTTTCATGACATATAATGACCATCATGAGCTAGGATTTATTGGTCCTAGGCTAACTTGGAGCAACAACAACAAAGGAGAAGATCGGATTATGGAAAGACTAGACTAGATGATGGTCAACTTAATTTCAGTAAACTACAATCAACACATGGTGGTTAAGCATCTTCCCAAGATAGCTACGGATCATTGTCCCATTCTTCTTAACACTTTAGACTCTTCTTCTAAAGTTAAGAAATCTATTAAATTTGA
>NW_021343718.1:0-631 GCF_001605985.2 Dendrobium catenatum
TTATGGTTAGATTTCAGAAATTTTGAGCTTCATTTTTTTTTCAGATTTATTTAATTAGTATTTTGATTATTTATTATTTTGAATTATTTTAAAACCCTTTTATTATCTTTAAACTTCCAAAAATCATAACTTCCTTGTTTTTGATCCGCTGTCGACGCACAACACCTTGTTTTGATCGCATTTGAATTCTGTACACTGTAAAGTTGGTTTTGCTCAAAAAGTTTTGATCTGTCTGTAATTATTTTCAAAGACAGCCAATAGCACTATTTTAAAATTATTTGATTATTGTCTTTAAACTTTGAAATTGCGTAACTTTCTCGTTTTAAGTCGGATTTTGATGCACAGCACCTTGTTTTGGGTGTATTTGGAATTCTGTACAGTTTGAAATCACTTTTGGGTGAAAATTCTGTTTAGATTTTCTGATATTTCCAAAACAGTGAAGTGACACTATTTTAAAGTATTCTTTTATTATGTTTAAACTTCGGAAAATCATATCTTCGTCATTTTAAATCGGATTTTTACGTATAACCCCTCGATCTTTTCAAAAAAATGTGTATTTTATTTTGAAACCATTTCCAGCCCCTGATTTTATCTGTTTTGGCAGATTTCTGACATGGAGCAATATTTAATT
>NW_021343719.1:0-245 GCF_001605985.2 Dendrobium catenatum
CATGTTGTTACGTTGATGATTAATATTCATGTTCGTATTTGTTGCTTAACTTGTAATATGTTATATTAATTTTGCTCGTGTTCTTCATATCTTTTATTTCAAATAATTCATTTAATATTATTATCCTAATGACAAACTAAATTGCATATGCTAAATATTCAGCTAGAAATGTCATCATCATCAAGGACCTTATCAATAAAGCAGTCACCATCAAGGGATTTCCTACATATTACTCCAAGGAAGAA
>NW_021343720.1:0-289 GCF_001605985.2 Dendrobium catenatum
AATTTACATATAGTAATAATAAAATCTATAACTAGCAAAACACTATAATATGAAAACTAGTGAATAAGTAAATTAGTATGAGTGCAAAACCTATAAAGTAATTGTACTATCAATAATACAATTCAATATATAAATCATATAAAATATCAAATCAAAATATTAATAAAAACTATCTAAATCAAAGCAATATAATAAAATTATAGAAGAATGTATACATACTATCTAGGTATTATATATCACGTCCTCAGTATATCACATGTTTAATATCAGTATAGTGAATAAATAATAT
>NW_021343721.1:0-319 GCF_001605985.2 Dendrobium catenatum
TTCAACGATTGCTATGAACCTAGCAAAATTAGCTAAACTTTTGTGTTTTGATGTTCCAAAAGGAAATGAGATTAAATATATCTTCATCTAAAGCCTTAATCCACCCAAGTGGAGGGAGGGAGGGAACATACTTTTCATTTTAGCATTGAAAACCATAGCTCTTATTCTTTAAGTGTTTAGAGGAGTCAACCATAATGAAGTTTTAATTACAATTTAAGGAAGATAGAGGTAAACTTCTTTTAAAAGAAATCAACCTGCTATTTTATCTAGCAAAAATTAAGCTTGACTAGTATTTGAATCTTCAAACTTTTCTCAATAT
>NW_021343722.1:0-534 GCF_001605985.2 Dendrobium catenatum
GAGCCCACATAAACGAATGCTGGTGCTCGGGAAATTATTCTGTGCGGACTCTGAACGTATAGGATCATCCGGATGCTACGTATGAACTGCGTATGAATTGTGTATGAATTGAGTATGGATTGCATATTTATTACGTATTTATAGATATGTATTTAATACTCATTAAATATTCAATAAATACTCACAACTAATGATTGGCTTAGTATTTGCTGCATATCTACAAATACATAGTAAATATGCTGTTCATACAAAGTTTATACTTAATTCATACGCAGTCTATAAGTATTATTAGGATAATACTCTACCTTCGGAGTCCGCAAAGAATAATTTCTCATGGTGCTCTCATTTAAAAGAACAGGACAGAAATTAATGGTGGCGCTCACTATGACTGTACTTGTAATAGATGTGCTTTTCAATTACTCAGATGTGTTGCTTTAGTCAAAAAGCTATTTTAAAGACATTGTAAGTTTTTTTACATAAAAAAAGAATAAGCCATACTCTTCATTTATTTGATTACTTGTTTATTTGAGATTG
>NW_021343723.1:0-421 GCF_001605985.2 Dendrobium catenatum
ATGTGATCCAAATTTGGATTTCCAAATGGAAAAAGGAATGCTTCCCAAAAGGTCATCCTTTCCTCTTTGGAATCCAAGCTTTGGACCTATGTATCCTGACTCAAAATTAACTTTCACAACACTTGACAATTATACAAATTACATTTATATAAAAGTAAAATCTAGACTCACCTGCAGGTTTATCCTAAGCAGTTAATAAATAAGAAGCAGTTATTCCCAAGCAGTTATATATGTGAAAAAAGGAAAGTAAACACACTGGTCACGCTCTTTTTATTTGGGGGCTTTAGCAGCTGAGGCACCTATGCAAGCATTTATAACAATTAATAATATTTTTTTTTATTGATTTAGCCCCCTTTTACTGTCCTGCATGAGCGTGACCACCTACAGAAAACTATGTGAACATCCAGATCGTACCTAACCT
>NW_021343724.1:0-302 GCF_001605985.2 Dendrobium catenatum
GAGAACAATGTAAGTGAGAAGAGAAGGAGAGAGCGAGCGATAAGAGAGTTGTGTACTTATTTCTCCCAATTTTTATGGTTGATTTCTTGGTGAGTGTGACTCCGTGGTTTTTTTTTTCCGATCTCGAATTTTTCTACGTTAAATCTTGGTGTCATTCACTTTCTACTGCATTTTATTTTTTCGTGTTTCTTTGATTGGTGTCTGGTTTGAAGTTGTTCACGTGTCGAATTATACCTCGTCTAACTTACATGCCACTATATGTGACTTAGGATTTGATTGTGACAACTTTCTATCTATTTTGC
>NW_021343725.1:0-357 GCF_001605985.2 Dendrobium catenatum
CCGCTTTAAGTGCAAGATGGTGCAATTTCTCATTTTAAATATCAAACCTTTCCAAATACCCAATTTTCAAATCCAAATCCATGCTGCTACTATATGCCAGATACAACGTGTTCTCTACGTATCTGATTGATGACTAGCCTTAATCAAAAGTTCTCTCTCGTAATCGGAAGGGGGAATTAACTATAGGGGCTTGCGCCTATAGGAAACTAGAACTCAGATCATAAAGTCCTCGCAAAATGAGGGCGAAAATCTGGGTAGCGTCTTATTTACAATCCATCTGTCTTCCAAAATTTACCCCGGAACTTATTTCGTTAAGACTTCCTCGCCGAATAAAAAAAGCAATCAACAATGCGGCGG
>NW_021343726.1:0-525 GCF_001605985.2 Dendrobium catenatum
GAAGCCGAGCAGCAATGGGGGAGGTAGGTCGGTTCGGTGCCTCCCTCTCTCTCTCTCTCTCTCTCGGTTGAAGGAGATCGGGAGGTTGGATGTCGGGCAGAGGGAGGAGGTCGCAGGCGTCGGGATGGAGGAAGAGTTCGGGCGCCTTGAGGAAGAGTTCGGCCAGGTAGGAAGAACTCTCTTCATCTCCCTCTCTCTCTCTCTCTGCATCTGGATCGGGAGGAGCAAGGGAGTTCGGGAGGAGAAGCAGCGATTGTGGAAGAAGAGTAGCGGGATGCTTACGGGAGTCGAGGGAGGAAGAGGATTTCGTGGATTTCGGGAGTAGAAGCAGAGAGCGTCGTGTGTGTCGAAGCCTTCAGTTGAACGCGAGCGGGTAGAGATCGAGAGCGGGCTTCAAGCAGAAATCACGGGATGCGGTGGGATTTTTACTTTGATTTCTCCTCTTTTGTTCCTTTTGGATATTATATGAAGTTCAACAGCCGGCTCGAATAAATATTTATATATTTTAAAATAATTTTATTTTAT
>NW_021343727.1:0-319 GCF_001605985.2 Dendrobium catenatum
AGTGTATTAAGAATGAAGATCAAAAAATACTTTTCTTTGAAGATAATATTCAATAAAGGTGGATGAGGTATTTTGCTAAATTTTTTAATGAAGAATGTGAAAATACGATTGACTTTAGTGACTTTATCACTCTTAATAAAAATAAAGATTTTGTTTTTATCGACGTATAAGTAAAATCGAAGTTAGAGAGACTTTAATAAAAATGAAATTTGAAAAAGCTATTGGACCTGATGATATTCCAATAGAGATGTGGAAGTCCTTAGGAGATGAAAGAATTTTTTTGTTTACAAAATTTTTTAATACAGTTTTGAAAACTAAA
>NW_021343728.1:0-354 GCF_001605985.2 Dendrobium catenatum
GAAGTAGAGAACTGGATGATCTTTTTAAGGACTGTGTAACCGTATTTTTAATATTAACGCGTAGGCCCCACAGCGGATTTTAACAAAAAAAAACTATTTTTTAGTTAATATTAATAATGTAATTCATTAATTAATTAATATTCAAATATTAATAATTATTACATATTATATGACTATGATTAAAAAAATTAAATCGAAAAGACCTAGAAGAAGTTTTGCCATCCAGAAAATCGAGATCAACCAAACACTTATCGCCCATCGACAAGGCCCGAGAAAGCACGGACAACTCAAGGAAAGAACAAAAGTGAAAGGCAAGAAATTACCGAACCGTTATGCGACATCGGTGGCCTAGGA
>NW_021343729.1:0-232 GCF_001605985.2 Dendrobium catenatum
TCATTTTCGGGTTTCCGGGTCAACCCGAACCCGACCCAGTTTTTCAAACGGGTCGAAAACTCCAACCAAAACCCGAAATTTTCGGATCGGGTCCGGGTCGGGTTGTCATGTCGCGTCAAATATTGACAGCCCTAGTATTCTACAAATAAACAAATGAAAAATAGGAAATTATAAATCTAATGAAAAAAAAAAAGTAAAAATTGGGTACGAGAAGTTTTGAATGATTTTAGGC
>NW_021343730.1:0-214 GCF_001605985.2 Dendrobium catenatum
TAAGAAAAGAGAGACAAAAGGAAAAAATAAAACACACAAAAAAATAAAGCAACAAAAAGGGAACAAGAACAAAAGAAAATAAAAAGTAAAAGAAAAACAAAAGACAATAAAAAGTTTCATGCATTAATGTCAATCACACCCAACCTGGTCCTTAAAGAACTGAAAGTATCGAAGGCCGGTGGTTTAGTAAAGATGTCCGCCAGTTGATTTTCAG
>NW_021343731.1:0-311 GCF_001605985.2 Dendrobium catenatum
ATCAATAGGTCTTAGATTTCAAGCTTTTATATATAATATGTGTATAAATTTAACTTATTCAGCTAAAAAAAATCTTAACGAATGATCAATTCTATAAAGTAAAAAATCGAAGTACTTAAAACTTTAATATTTTATACTTATCACCCGTATACAATTTTAATATTAAATATCTCACTAATATATTTTATTCCTACCACCTATATTCTATGGGTGTTAGACATGAAATATTATAATTTTTAGGATTAGATATACAAGTATAATGAAATAAAATGATATGTATCTAAATCCTTTAATATAAATTATATTATTTT
>NW_021343732.1:0-245 GCF_001605985.2 Dendrobium catenatum
CGATTCGCGTCGTTTCTCCGCACCTCCTGCGCAAAAATCGGCCTCGATCGCAGCTCTTTCGCGTCGTTAAATACCAGGCAGATGGAGCCTTCAGTCGCGGCTTGCTCGCACGAGGCTCTCGACTCTGCTTCCACACGATCGAACTTCCGACTCTTCCTCCCTCACTCCGATACCTCTCCTCCTCCCGATCTCACTGCCCTAGTCCGAAGCCGGAGCCTCCTTGCCCGACTGCTCCTCTCAGCCGC
>NW_021343733.1:0-546 GCF_001605985.2 Dendrobium catenatum
GAATTTCTAACCTTTTCTAGGCTATACATTGTCAATACAATTCTACTAAGTTTTTTATTAAAACCAAGAGGTAACTTTTTTATTTTAAGAATATTTGTTTCTCACTAGATCAGAAAATATTTTTGTCTTTTGGTTATTTAATTTTTTTTTGTGCCTCCTCTCTTTTTTTATAATGTCAAAGGGGGAGAATGTATTATTGAATTTTTGTACTATTGTCATATTTGTATTTGTTTTTCTTTCAAAAAAATTAAAAACAATAAAAATATTTTTATTTCCCCTGTTTTTAAAGTGTTATTCTAGTAAGGGGGAGATTAGGAGAAAATTTTCATTTTTGAAAATTCAAATTGTAGTGTTTGTCATCATCAAAAAGGGGGAGATTGTTGCGAATCTGTTTTCATGATTTATTTAGAAAGAATCTGCCACCAGATTTATTTAGAAATTACTTATTTTTGGACATCGTCCAGGTGGATCATCCAGGACTATAAAATATCGTCCAGGACGATCCAGGGCAATTTTTCCAAAATTTCTCTGGAATTTAAGGAAAGT
>NW_021343734.1:0-1164 GCF_001605985.2 Dendrobium catenatum
AATGAAATATAAAATTAAATTTTAATTTAACATTGATAATATTTTTTTATCTTAGAATATTGGCAATATATTTTGAAATAGTTAAAAATTAAATACCCTAACTCTGACTTTTTATTCCTTTTAAATGAAATAAATTAAAAAAAAAGGGAAGAAGATGTAAGCCAAAGGTAATGTGCTAGATATTCTTACCTAAAAATAAATTAAGGTTTATTAAGCATCTAACTCCACCCACTTAATTGAATAACTTAGACAACAAAACAAACTAGATGGCCAAAAATAATTTCCTAAAATATTAAAAACTCTAAAAAGGTTAGAATTCATCGATTGACAACTCCTATATATCATGCTACAAGACAATTTTACGGTGATATAGTTTGATATGATATGACATGATATCGATTCACATGATTGGTACGAGAGAAAATACCACGTTAATATGATTAGCATGTACATATATATAAGAGGATGTGATGTAACATGACATGTTATAGCACTTGTCTTTTATAAATGATAATAAAGAAGCCATATGATATGATATAAATAATTAGAATTCCTATTCTACATATATTCATGTATGTATATGATGACATATTGTTATACATGTTGACATAAAGTGCTTAGAACAACTTTGATGTGATATGATGACATTTTCAATATCCTATATAATATACCATGATTAATGAGAACCCATGAAGTGTTGAATTGCATAGCATATGTGATGATGTGATAACATATTTTATGATTGAAGAAAATTGTATAAACATTTTAACATGACATAGTGGCACACATGACATATGCTTTTAGAAAATAATCTTGTTCGTGATTGCACTGTGTATAATATGAACGCATGAGTAGCATAGAGAAACCACTTATTCATATGATATTGCATATGATGCATATATATAATATGAACGCATGAGTAGCATATATATATAGATAGATCTACTGATTCAACACATGTTTAATATTTATACTGATAGTAAGCATATTGTTTAATTTCATTGTATTAAATATAGTTATAGGTTTCATGTAACCTAGTGAGTTGTTCAGTCAATCTATGTATGTTTACATATTTCAGGGATAAGTAACACCCTAGACGAATAAGACTGTGAGTTGCAGTTGATGTGCCTTTAATTTATGTTATAGAAGGATTTTTTTGAAATC
>NW_021343735.1:0-1402 GCF_001605985.2 Dendrobium catenatum
TAAATATAAATTTTCTATGAAATTATTATAAGCTCTATAATCCATTTTGATGATTTAAATTATATATACTTCCATATCAATGAGTATGATGAACATACTAAATGATAAGATATTTTTTTGTAATGATCTAGGCAAGCTACTTCTCTATATACTCGATCTTCTTGGAAGAAAAGTAATGAGAGATGTTAGCAGGAAATATGTTTAACTAGATTGTCCACCTCTGTTACACCTCAGTGTTGCCTATAGAAGGGCATAGTGGCATACAGGTTGTGCATCACCCATAAGCTTAAATTTTTTAGTCGAAAATGAGTTTGACTATATATATATATATATATTGGTTGGATTAACGAAAGGGTGATTGAAGGGGGAATGAAGTTGAGCTATAAAATTCTATAGTCTCCATACAATATATAACACTATTCATATATGATTTCGCATATAAAAAATACTAGAAGATTAAGTTCAACAACTTTCATGAAGATTTAACAATTCATGAAGCATATAAAGATGATTAGACTGTATATATAAACCCATCGAGAAAATCATTGAATATCCTATAAACATAATGAATAATTCAATTCTCGTTTAAATCTAATAAAAAATGTAATTTTTAATAATTTCTAACTAAATCTTTTAGGTCTACCTCTACGTTTCTTAACATAAACTAGATCTAATACATCTATTCTCCTAACAAGGTCATCAGAAGGCTGACGTTTTATGTGATCAAACAATCTAAGGTTTAAGTCATAAAACCATTCCATATGCAACAAAAGGGCTAGATGGAATAGTTTATATTGCATTCAAGCATAACTGATGAGGACATCGGAGATCAACGGCTACGATCTTGAGTCTATTTATTTATGTGTTTTATTTTATTTTGTTGTTTTTCCTTTTTACCCTTATGGGTGGTCATGTAGTGTTGTAGCCCGAAGGGCATTTTAGTCTTTTATTTCTTTTCTCTTCATGTGGCCTATTTATAGGCTACTTTCTTGTAATTGAGGATGATGAATATTGATATGAAATTTTCAATTTGTGCTTATGGATCTCTTTGTGAGTTCTAAGTTCTCTCTCTTGGAATGATCTCTTAATGAGTTTGTGAGAAGAGAGGCCCAAGTGGGGCAAAAGTATTACCCGTCAATCTTGGTGGATTCCAAGGTTCGCGGTTCTCTTATCTTCTTTTTCTTTTTATTTTCTTCTTGCATCGAATTCCCTCTCCATCCGTCTACGCCCATAGCTTCCACCGCCGACCAATCTCACCACCCAAATTCTCTCCTAAATTCCTCCACCTCAAGCCCCTGTTTTCCACAACCCGCCGACTGCCTTGACCTACCCAGTCGCCGGCCAACTCTCCCAAAACCACCATCTACACCACGGCCCGTCCCCATCTCCACCCCCATGCCGC
>NW_021343736.1:0-332 GCF_001605985.2 Dendrobium catenatum
AATGAAAAATAAATAAGATTTTAATATCTATATTATTGATGGAAAAGTATTTGATGTGAAATGAGCATATCTCTGAAAATGTTAGAGTTGATTTAGAGGCAAATAAGATTAGACAAAGTTGTATTTAAATGACACATAAAACTTCGGCCTTCTCATGACCCAATTAAAAGAGTAAATGTATTAAATATGATCTATGTTTAGAAAAGTATGGATAGGCATAAGAAAATTCGATTACAAAAATGTTAGAAATGATATTTTTATTATATTTAAATAAGAAAAGTATGGATAGGACAATAATGATTCATTCAAGCCAGGGGCGGAACCAGCCCTAA
>NW_021343737.1:0-266 GCF_001605985.2 Dendrobium catenatum
TTCTAAAGACAAATCCATGAGATTCCTCTTTTGATATATTTTGGCACTGCAAGCCTCCTCGGCATCCTTCACATTTTGAAGAAGTTTGATTCTCAACCGGCGAAGATCATTCATATGTTCCAACTCCCCAATTTTATAACCAATTTCGTTCTTAACATAAAACCCATCCAACCCTTGAAGAGACTTTAGCTTTCCAATCCCATGCATCCCAGGAATGACATCCAAAGGCAATTTCAAGTAACGTAGATTAAAAAGATTATTTAAAT
>NW_021343738.1:0-210 GCF_001605985.2 Dendrobium catenatum
ACCGAACCCCTGCTAGTTTGGCCCCACCTCGTACGGACCTCAAAGGTAAAGCTCCCGAGCGAGACGCTCCCAAACCCAATTCTGGAACCAAATGCTATAGGTGTCATGGGTACGGGCACATTGCTTCACAATGTTCTAGTCCGTACAAAGTCACCATAATTGAAGAAGTGGACGAAGAGGAAGAAGAACCTGAGACTGATTTGGTGCACC
>NW_021343739.1:0-247 GCF_001605985.2 Dendrobium catenatum
GTATTGTTAGACCGGTCCAGCCGGTCCACTCAGGACCGGCCCAGACGCAAAACAATGGAGTTTTCTCCACCTGTTGCGGATGTCGTGCGAGCCACAGGTCCACAGGAGTCATTTTAGGTAGGATTTTTGAGGGATTTGGGAGGGAAATTTGAATGTAGGGACTATTTAGGGATTTCCTTTTGATTGGTATGCATGAAATACTTTGTTTTTCTAGGGTTAGGGCATCTTGAATTTGTCTGAAATTTGA
>NW_021343740.1:0-319 GCF_001605985.2 Dendrobium catenatum
TTCCAAGAACCTTATGATTGAAAATATTTTGCTTGTATATGGATTAAAGCACAACTTGCTCAAAATCAGTCAATTCTGTGACAAAGGTTTCATCGTGCAATTCTTTGTAAATTCATGCATTGTAAGTTTAAGTAACAACACTATTTTGTAGGGAAAGAGAATCAACAACGTTTACATGCTTGATTTAAATAATATTGAATGTGCTGCTTATTTTTGCTTAAAAACTATGATTGATGATTCTTGGTTATGGCACAGGAGGCTTTGTCATGCAAGTATGAAAAGCCTTAAGAAAGTGACCCAAAAGGACCTAGTTAGAGGT
>NW_021343741.1:0-318 GCF_001605985.2 Dendrobium catenatum
TTTCTCTTTCTCGCTTAAATCTGATGTATCTGAATCAGACAAACTGGAATCTTTTGAACTCTTATGCAAGTCCCATCCTCCTAACGTCTCACTCGAGCTTAGTCGGTGAGATTCCATGTCCCCGTCTGCAAAGTTTTTTTCTTCCTCTGAATCCCACGTCAAAATTACAGAAAGATCACTTGTGAATCCATTCCAATTTCACATAAAAAATGGATATGTAACTTCCGGCCATGGAGATTCTGTGTTGCTTTTATCAACCATCATGCTTGAAACCAAAAACTTCTTCAACAAATATTTTCTCTTCTCTTCGTGAGACTT
>NW_021343742.1:0-1189 GCF_001605985.2 Dendrobium catenatum
AGAAAAATAAAAAAAATCAATATATATATATATATATAAAGAGAGAGAGAGTAAAATAATGCTCATTTTTTAATAAATTATATTAGAATACTTTCCCATGATGCTTCTTCTCGAAGTGATAATTAAGAAAGTATAATTAGCGATGCTGTTACGCTAAAAACATTAATTATGGGATTAATTAGGGTTGTTAGAATGTCTTATCAGTTATAACGTGGCCTGTGGAAAACTCATGGAGGCCACACTGACTTGAAACATAGCAAAATAAAAAAAAAGATAACGTAACGTTCTTTTTCTTCGGTTCTTAGGAAAGCATTGTTGAAAAGTTCTTGCGCACGATTATTTTCTTATTTTATTTTGAATGTCCAAATAATTATGTGTTAGAGCTTAATTTAATTAATTAAGTGTAGTAATTATTACAAGAATGGATAAATGAGCTAGGTTGACTATGATTAGGCTTAATTTCAACCTAATAAGCATATCTTAAATGAAAATTAAACCCTAATTAGTCAAATTTGAGAAAATATGATCAATAGTTTGTTTCCTTTACTTGTAACTCGTTTACAAAATATTAATATAGAAAGAGAGATTAAAATATTCAAGTCAAGCTCGGTTTGGTTTAAGATATTGAGTTGAGTTTGACTTATTAATTAAATTTAAGTAGGGAGCAAGTGTGCCGAGTTTGCTCCTGATCCGGCTCGATATGACTCATTAACGAAATCAATAGTCGAGCTTATCGAGCAATAAGTTCGAGCTCGAGCTCAGCTCATAAGCTTGTGGAGCTACTCGTTTAAATTAAAATATATTATTAAAAATCAATTTAAGAATAACACAATTAAATGTATACGAAACCCTCCAAACGAGCTCGAGTCTAATAATTTTTGAGCAAGCCAACTTCGATCTCGGTAAACAAGCTCGATTTGAGTTCAGTAAGAATTAAATTAGCGTAGCTCGATTAGATAAATATTTAACTCAACTCAACTCGTTTACACCCTTAATTTGAGCTCAAATGAAATTTCACTCATGATAGTGATTTTTCTTACATAAGTATTATTATAAAATGATATAACAAAGAAAAATAAAAGAGAAATAAAAAAAAATCAATTTGAATAAAAGAGAGATGATTTTTTAAATGTTTTAAATAATTTTATAGTTAAATTTAATTTATTTAAATATATTTTACAATAATATT
>NW_021343743.1:0-343 GCF_001605985.2 Dendrobium catenatum
ATCTTCCCTAATTGAGAAATTAGGGTTAGGGTTTGATATCGGCGATTTCCCCTTTTCCTTCGGATTTGATTGAGCAACTTGGGCGTCTATCAATTTCCGGATCATCTCTTCCATTCCCCCAAATCTCTCCTCTAGGGATGAGAATTTTCCTTCCAACGACGAAAGCTTCTCTCCACTTCCTCCTTCAATTGGCTCATCTCCCCCTTCAAAACTTCTACCTTCTTTGATGCCATGCCGTCTAGGATCGAGAGCTCTGATAACAACTTGATACGCCTTAGGTTTCACAAATTAGGGTTTACCCTAATATTCCTTCAAAGATGATATTTCTCCTCCAAATCAAGGA
>NW_021343744.1:0-310 GCF_001605985.2 Dendrobium catenatum
TAGTTTTGGGATTTAGCAAAGGATTCGGACAGCTTTCGACACATACGAGGTAATGGCATTTAATATGAATTGATTTTTCATTTGATTTCTAATTTATTTTATTTTGCTTGATTAAATTAAATGCAAAATTCTTGCCATGTCATGATTATTTATCAATTAGCAAAATTGAAGGATTGCTCAAAATGAGATCACCAAGCATGAGGTGGCAATTGTTTGTGGTTTTCAATTGCTCTGTGCATATATATCCATATATGTTTATTAGCCATACCGATGGAATACTTATATTGAAATTGTTAAGCATGTGATAGCA
>NW_021343745.1:0-265 GCF_001605985.2 Dendrobium catenatum
CGAGAGAGAACTTTCAATTAAGGCTAGTCGTCAATCAAATACGTAGAGATACATAGTATCTGACATATAGTAGTAGCATGGGTTTGGATTTGGGAATTGGGTTTGAATTTGGGCATTTGGACAGGTTTGATATTTAAAATGGGAAATTTCACCATATCGACTTAAAGCGGATGGTAGGGGAATGAATGATGGACCCGATCAAAATCACATGGTTCCGTCGTCCCGGGCCATCGTGGTCCTTGGTCTACTTAGTTAGAGGAGATAG
>NW_021343746.1:0-301 GCF_001605985.2 Dendrobium catenatum
GCACGACAATGGCTACTAGATGGAGATCCTATGAGATCTCGTTCCCTTACTGTTCCTCTCTAGCTTGGATTTTCCTCCCAGGATCGCCCGGGACGATAGTGAGATCGGCCAGGCCGATCTACACTGTTCAAAATACCATCCTGAGATAAGTTCTGGGAACCGTCCAGGACGATCGATTTTGGTCTGATCGTCCCGTGACGATTTGGCGATGGCCGGGCCGATCAGCATAATGATATAAGAAAATCAGCTCGTTTTGATGAGAGAGGAAATCATTTAAAAATCAAAATATCTGATTTTAGAG
>NW_021343747.1:0-260 GCF_001605985.2 Dendrobium catenatum
CGCTCCTACAGCAGTTGCACGCCGGCAATCTTCTAAATCTTGAGTATATCCTCTACATATTCATCTTCTTTCTTTTCCTTTTAACATTTTTAATGATGAAAAAGTGATTTGAGAAAGTTTAGTGCTATCATTTTAAAAGGAGAAGAAAGTGTATTAGATTATAAATGTGAGAATTTTTTTTCCATTGTTTTCTCTTATTGCAAAGAGAAGAATTCTCTTTCAATTTTTTTTAACTCAATCTTGTTTGGATTTTCAATGAT
>NW_021343748.1:0-220 GCF_001605985.2 Dendrobium catenatum
AGCCAAGTGGGGTACTTCTCTTCCCTAATGAAACCAGCTTCTATGAGCTTCTTGGTCTCAGCGATCACCTGTTGTTCAATTTCCAATCTCATCCTACGAGGTGCTTGTTTAACAGGGACTGCATCAGGCTTAATGGCTAACTTATGGACTGCTACCTCTGGATTTAGACCAGGCATCTCAGTGTAGTTCCAGGCAAAGCAATCTCTAAACTCTGACAATA
>NW_021343749.1:0-281 GCF_001605985.2 Dendrobium catenatum
TTCTACTACATCTCCCTTGCTTTGCTTGTAGCCTTGTTGTGTTCATTGCACATAACAACTTTTTTGAGACCACAAGTTCCAAGCTTATACAACATCTTTAATTTTTATCCTTGTATGAAGTTGTAGTCACAAGATATTATATAACAACTTTTTTGTCTTAATGCCCTTTGCTCTGGAGATTAATTTCATTGGAAATTATACTATGAGTAAATCCATTCATCCACCTAAAGTATATCATGTTTTTACATGTGTTATAAATAATATTTTCATAACTATGTAGG
>NW_021343750.1:0-2715 GCF_001605985.2 Dendrobium catenatum
CAATTTATAAAACAATCATGAGCCTCTTGAATAAACACAACAGAGCCCCATACTGAGGAGATTTTAAATAGATTTATCAAAAAAAAGTTGTGGCTTAGGTTTCAACTTCGTTTGGGACGGCTTATTACATCTTAAACAATTTTTTAAGTGCAAAAATCAACTTTTTATGCTAGAATACTGTTTTAAAAAGCTCTAAGAAAGCCGTCCCAAATGAAGCCTTAGGATTGGTTTGAGACGGCTTTCTTATTGCTTCTTAAAACTGTTTTTTAGTACAAAAATTAAAAATTTTGTATTGAAAAGCTGCTTTAAGAAATAGGAAAGTCGTCCCAAACGAAGCTTTCTTACTGCTTTTTAAAGCAACTTTTTAGCGCAAATTTTTTTTTGAGGTAAAATTTTTCTACTAAAAAGCTGTTTTAAAAAGCAATAAGAAAACCGTCCCAAAAGAAACCTGAATTACAAGTAAAATAAACAGTAAAAAGATCGACACCTGATATACAGAGTTTATGAATATTGTCCAAGTCTATTATCAATCACATAAATTTGAAATTTGAATCACATCCATAGTCATTCAAGATAGTCAAGCTAGATAAGATTGCTATATATGTAACCTAAAAGGTGTTCAGTTCATATTCAACTTGTTATTTATACAGATATGATAACATAATTATATGATATGAATGTGACTCATCTTGGGAGGTTTAACTAATGGGAGTAAGATAATTCTAACCCCACAAAGCCAAAGAGTAAATATGATTCTACTGAGAAAGAATCTATAGATCTCCCAATAAACCATGAAAGCATTTACATATTTCAAATCGAAAATCGTTTGAAAAAGATAATAGACATGAAGGTCTAATTTATGTTTTACTGATTATTGAGTTGAATAATGTGCTCAAGTTTCTGACTTTGCCCGACGATGTTAACCAAGTGTTGTCTGATTTTAAATATATTTATCCAAATAATATTTTTAATGAATTACAATCTCTTGAGGGCATAAGTATGTCAATGACTTAATGTTTAGATTATCATTGCCTAACAAGTCTAATTATATAAAAAATCCAATTGAATATATTAAGCATAAAAGATAAGTTAACAAATTGCCTAAGATGGGATTTATTAGAGAGAGTACGAGTCCTAATGATGTTCATGTCTTACTAATACCTAAGAAACATGGTAGTTGACACATAGGAGGATAGTTGAACAATTAATAAAATTACCATCAAATAAAAATTTCCTAAACCTCATTTAAATAATATGTTAGATGTGATGATTAGTGTTGTAGTTTTATCTAAGATCGAGTTAAAAAGTGATTATCATTGAGTGAGAATTATACAAGATGAATGAGAAACTGCTTTAAAGAAAAAATAGATTGCACAAGTGGTTAGTGATGTCATTTAAAGTAACAAACGCACTTAGTATTTTAATGAATCTTGAAAATTTTCTTATTATTTACTCTACACCTTAGAAAGATGATGATGCATTTGTGTGCGGATAATCAAGTCATCTATAAAATTAGTACAAAATTTAGATTTTTTATACTTCATTTGGATGATATACTAGATATGATGATCAAATAATCAGATCATTTCTAAGATTGTATGATCTGCTAAAGATATCATTTCGATCAACTAATACAACTAGTGTTTCATGAGAATAACAAATCATTTCTCACAACTATTTATTGAAAATTTATTGTTGTTTACTTTAATGATATTTTAATCTATATCAAGATAAGATATGATCATTTGAAGCATCTTAAGAAAGATTTTGAGATTTTATAAGCTGAGAAATTATATCTCAATCAAAAGAAGTGATATTTTGTATCATCACTTGCTATCTTTTTTAAATTTATTATTAGAGTTGCAAATAAATCGAGCATTCGACTAGTTACTCGTGCCCCCAACTCGATTACAAATCGTTCATAATCATTTGTTTGAGTAATCAAACAAGTTTGAACAATTTTAAAAATACTAAATTGTTAAATAAACAAGCTCGAACAACTTTGTGTTCGGCTCATTTATGTTCATGAACATTATCAATTAAACCTCAACCTCGTGAACAAGCTCAATGTAAAATTTGATTAATATTTAATACAGAGCTTGTGAATAAGATTTGTTAAAAATCAATTAAGCTTTATTATAATTATAATAAATGGTTTTATTTAATTAATAATTAATTTTGCTTTTTTATGTTATATTCTTTCAATGGAAAGGATTTGTTTATGAACAAGAAGAATTATTCATGTTTGTTGGATTGTTTGTTTAAAGTGTTCATGAATAAATTTGTTGATGAGAAAATTTATTTTTGGAGCTCATTTGTTTGTAAACAAACTCACTTGGTAGCTCTAAAACGCACGCTAGATATGTTTGTAAATGGCTCTTTTCGTAGCTCGAAAGCACTTAATAGATATATTCACGAACATGCTATAGCTAAATTTTTGTTAGTAGCCTCAATAAGACTCTTTTTAATAGCTTGATAAATCTCGTTCGTTCAAAGCTTGATAAGCACGAAATAAACCGCACATGAAATTGTTAAAACTGAGAATTTGAGAGGGAAAAGCTTGAAATTCTTCATTACAATCTTCCCTATTTATAGATCTATACAATATATCCCAATGAGGAAACAATAAATTGCAGATTTAATACATAAATAATACATAAAAATATTTCATAAATTCGTTCCTTCATTATGGCGTGATCCATGAGAGTATCCCAC
>NW_021343751.1:0-567 GCF_001605985.2 Dendrobium catenatum
CATTATAAATACTATATATAAGTTTTATACACACTATGTACAAGTTTTACATGGAATATACAAGTACTATACATATTATGTACAAGTTTATTCATGATATGTACAAGAATTTTACACACTAAAAATATGAGTTATACAAACTATGTATAAGTTTATACACGCTATATATAAACATTATACACATTATGTATATGATATGTATAAGTATTATACACACTTTATATAAATTTATACGTGCTATATATAAGCATTATACATGAATTATATAAGTTCATACATGTTATGTACAAATATTTTACACAATATGTACAAGTTTGTACAAGCTATTTAAAAGAATTATACACACTATGTATAAGTTTAGACACGCAATATATAAGTTTATATATACTATATATAAGTTTATACATGTTGTGTACAAGCATTTTACACACTATGTATAAGTTTGTAAACACTATATATAAGTATTATAAAAACTATGTACAAGTTTGTACATGCTTTGTATAAGCATTATACACATTATGTACAAGTTAATACAAGTATTATAGATGCTATGTACAAGTATTATAC
>NW_021343752.1:0-817 GCF_001605985.2 Dendrobium catenatum
TTGGGTTAACCTCTTGGTAATGATAATCTAGATGCATGTTAGATATGTTGTATTTTATGCATCTTAGGTCTCCACACTAAATGTGTTTTATTATGAATTTTACAAGTGTGAGAGATATGCCCAATCATTTCACAAGTAAATCATTTAACTGCAGGAAAAGGATTTACCAATCTATGTGAGTTATACTAATTTTTTCTAAATTTTGAAATTTTATGCTTCTGATCAAGGTTGGAAAATTATTCAAATGTTGGGGGTGTTTTATTTTCCCCAAGAGCTTTCAATTTCTCTTTAAGATACAAGTTTACACTTTCTAAAATAGCATTGTCAACCCTTAACTCAAGTTCTCTTTGATTTGTTTCATCTATAAACACCTTATATTCATTTTCAAGATCAGTATAAGATGTTTTCAATAAATCATGTTTCTTATTCAACTAATCAAATTCTTCTAATAATGTTATGTGGTTGCTATCAATAGATGTGTGATCATTCCTAAGGATTTCATACTCTTTATATAAATTTAAATAACTTTTAATTTGGCATATAATTTTTTGAGTTTTCTATATGCAACATGGATTTTCTCAGAAATATCAAATAACTCATCATAAGATAAATCACATACCTCCTCTTGATCTGGCTGATCAAGCTTATCTTCTATTAAGCATAAGTTTTTGACTTCCTCTTCTACTTTTATTTATGAGGAATCTAAGATGAGTCCACCTAGAATGTTCTCTGCTACGTTTTCTTGCCCTTCCTAACTTTAGTTTTCTCCTAACCATTCTCCTTGTTAAGATTAGCTTTGAGATTTAAGAAATCAAAT
>NW_021343753.1:0-216 GCF_001605985.2 Dendrobium catenatum
AATTATCAATTCAAATGTTACTTTGTGCTAAAGAACATAGATGTTTCTTTTTTTTTTAAAGCCTATGCAGGTTCTCTCTCAAAGATCGAGACAACATCTTCTACGACAAACCAAGACTCAAAGGCAAGAAAGAAACTTTTGAAACTACACGCTCTTACAAATTGAGCCAAAAAAACTTGGAAGTCTTTTGACAGCCTGAAGCTTAAGGTTCGAATG
>NW_021343754.1:0-326 GCF_001605985.2 Dendrobium catenatum
TAGGTACAAAAGGTATGAAGAACATGCTGAATGATACGAGCTTTTTGACTAAGAGTAGATACCTTGGGTAAATGAGTTACCGTACCAATTCCTCTAAGAACATTATTAATTTCAGACCAATCAAAATCAGTAATAGTGGTCAAGGTATGGGCTCTAATCCCTTGAGTCCTTAGATTTAAAAATATTCCTAAATCCTCTTTTGTAATTTCTACTTTCTTCTTAAACACATAGGACCTAAACATAGAATGATCAGAGTTAAAGGACATGTTGGAAAGAAAGTAGTGAAAGATCTCCTTATTGTAGAAGTGGACAAGAGTGAGAATGAG
>NW_021343755.1:0-250 GCF_001605985.2 Dendrobium catenatum
TTCCCCCATGTATTCAACTTGGAGGTAGCAACATCCAGTAAACTCTAGAAATCCATCGTTCTCAATCTTCGTAAAGCCATTTTAACCCCTAAGTAGCTGAACCCTTTAACCTGCTTATAATTCAAAACTTTGACCATAGCCTTTTTAATTATTTTTCTAGTATGCTTGCCAAAGACAATCATGGATTTGGGTTCGTTCACCCTCTGACCCGTCCAGTCACAATATTTGGAGATAATCCTTTTCAATTCCC
>NW_021343756.1:0-295 GCF_001605985.2 Dendrobium catenatum
GCATGATAGTTTCAAGAAGGTTGTTGAAAATAATTGGGATGCTCCTGTTTACCCTGATAATAATATTAGTGGTATGCTGAGACTGTGGTCGAAACTTACTAGACTTAAACAATGTCTGAGGTATTGGGAAAAATTTGTTTTAAAAAATGTTTTCTCTAATATTACTGAAGCTGAGTCCAGAGTTGATGAGTTGGAAGGTAATTTTCTTAATAATCTTCGGTGGAGAATACTGTAAAATTAAATAATGCTAAAAAAGATTTATGTCTGCTTCATTTGCAAGAAGAAGCTTTTTGGA
>NW_021343757.1:0-385 GCF_001605985.2 Dendrobium catenatum
TTGTTATGAATGCAGGAAACCAGGACAAGTGAGAACTGATTGCCCTACACTTAAAGATCACTCAAGCAAAGGAAAGGGTGAGGAGAAATCTAAGCCTAAGGAAGGGCAAGATGAGAGTACAAAAAGCATTTTGGGCAGATTCTGCATCTGACTCATCGGAGATGGAACTAGAAGATGAGACATCAAAATTGTGCTTGATGGGAGACGACAATCTTGATCAAGAAGAGGTATGTGAACTTTCCTACGATCAACTTCTTGAAGTTTCAGAAAAAATTCATGCATCATTTAGGAAATTAAAGAAAACACATAATAGCTTGAAATTAGAATTTTTGAATCTACAAAAAGAGAATGAAATTTTGACTAAAGACCATCAAATGATTGATTC
>NW_021343758.1:0-314 GCF_001605985.2 Dendrobium catenatum
AATTAATAGCTCATTATATATTTTAGGAAGCAAATAAAATTAAGAAAAACAAAATCAATTCATTTTAATTCTTTTAGCTTATCTTAGTAACACAAAATCTTACTTTTCCTTCACAATAATTAAACACATTTTTGGTTGCTTGCTTAAATATGTTCAAAATTGATTTTTCTTTAATTCAAGTTTAAGTAATTTATACATACAAATTTGGATTGTCTAAGGGTGTAAATGTGACTCGTGAGTAGGCTTGGGTTTAGCTATAAAAATATCTCGGGAGTCATGTCAAACGCACAAAAAAGTTCAAACTCAAGTTCGAG
>NW_021343759.1:0-208 GCF_001605985.2 Dendrobium catenatum
TGTAAGTCTTCTTCAGTTCTCGTCTGTTTAAGACTTAGGCTTCGTTTGGAACAGCTTTTTTATTGCTTTTAAAGCTATTTTTAATAAAAAGTTTAATTTTGACACTGTAAAGCTGCTTTAAGTAGCCGTAAAAAAGCTGTCCCAAATAAAGTCTTACACAGGAGAACAAAAACGCTGAGTTTTCCCTTATAATTTATATATATTCTAT
>NW_021343760.1:0-272 GCF_001605985.2 Dendrobium catenatum
AACCATAGGATTAAATTTTACAAAATTTGGAGTTCATTAAGTCAAAAAATCAAAAAAATAAAAAATGAGCCTCTTTAAGGACTTTAAAACTTTCAAAAATTCTAATAAATCAAATTTAAATCCAAAAATAAAAATAACCCCTCAAACAGACCAGAATCAAACCCTTAGCCAACGAAAAATAAAACAAATTTGAGTTAATAGAAAATTTGGACTTAATTTAATTTCAAGTGAATTTGAATATTTAATTAATTTAATTAATTAAAAATAGATAA
>NW_021343761.1:0-357 GCF_001605985.2 Dendrobium catenatum
ATATGCATATATTTTTGGAAGAAAAATATTCTAAAGCTATATTTCATTTTTCCCAACTTTACATAAAAGTTACACTTCTATTTATAACCCTATCATGCAGGTAAGATAAACTGAAGGAACAAAATAGCTAAAATTGAACCAAAATACAACAATCTCTACATTGATCCAATTTTATAATCTATAACAAAGAAAAGACTCCACATCAAAGACCTAAATAGATCTTTAACAAGAATTATAACCCTCCGCCACATAACAACACAGCCATATGAGGATCAAGATCCTCCGTCGCACTAGCCCGCGTGCGAACTTCTAGTTAGTGCCCCACATGCCCATCTATCGATCCCGCCACTCCACACT
>NW_021343762.1:0-209 GCF_001605985.2 Dendrobium catenatum
TTAAACCACTTAAGAAATCCCTTTCCTGGAGTTAGATATTTTTCATGTTGCATGCTATGACACATCTCACACACTTGCACCATTCACCGTAATACACATTGGGTGTGGAGATCTAAGATGCATAATTCACAACATACCTTACCTGCTTTGCATTCTACTTTTCTTAAGAAGAAGCCCAAACCAGTTTGGGTTCCTAAATCTGACTATTG
>NW_021343763.1:0-309 GCF_001605985.2 Dendrobium catenatum
TTCCGTTTCAATTCGAATAGCTGGCGCCTACTACCGATTGAGTGAGAGAAAGAGAGGATATTTCCTAGAGAGAGAAAGTTTGTTTTGAGTCACTCTGGTCTATTTTTAGCTATTAGCCTAATTCTGAGAATTGTCTAGATCGAGATAGCTTATATTTTATATATCTCAGTTTTCAAAAAATACATAAATTTCTCAAATTTTCTGATTAAATTTTATTTTCTGTTAGCAGAAAATACAGAAATTTCAGTATATAAAACTTATACGACAATTCTGAATATTAGATAGTTTTCAAGAAAAATTTCACCGCAT
>NW_021343764.1:0-341 GCF_001605985.2 Dendrobium catenatum
AAACCAAGATTCACTACAACGAAAATCAAAGTGCGAAAAATTAAATGCGGAAGAAATAGAAAAATAATACAAGAATTTATAGTGGTTTGGTCAACAAGACCTACATCCACTCCCCGGATGTGCCCTCCTAGTATTGCATTACAAAAGTGATTCTCCTTTTGCTCCCACAGCAAGGAGGAGAAGCCTTCTCAAAGATTTATTTTTGCCAACCCCGACGAGGCAGAGAACCCAACTCCTTTTGCTTTCTCCTGAAGCAGGTAGAGAACCTTGATCGATTGCTGAAGCTCGCCTCTATCAATCCTTCCAAGGACAAGAGAATCTAGTTGAAGAAGAAGTGGTAC
>NW_021343765.1:0-499 GCF_001605985.2 Dendrobium catenatum
ACAGCTAGAAGGCTGCCTCAAAGGCTGGACAAGCCCTACCCCCATTGGGTGGACTTGGGATAAATGGGGGGGGGACCACTACCACTTAAGGCTAAACCAAGAGCTGGGCTTGGTTAGGGAGCCTGTTAGGGAGCTTTAGGACATTAAAAGGTCGGCCTAAGGCAACCTAAATCAGGGTAAAGTGGCTAAAAGGTGATTAAGACATTTTGGAAAGGTTTAAGCTCTTGGTTTGACTGTGTTGACCAGTCAACAGGTCAAGGGAGGCTAAGGTGGCATGGGGGGAATAGGAGCAGTCAATGGGAGAGCTCCCTAGCCTAAAAGGGATGAGTTTGAGATCAAAAGGGAGGGTTTGACCATTTCAAAGAGGGATTTAGGGCTTTGTTGACTTGGTTTGACCAATCAGCTAGGTCAAAATTGATGATGTGGCATTTGGGGAGGTAAGGGATCATTTGGAATAGTTTGGTCAAGGGTCAAAAGTCAAGAGTCAAGGGTAGGGAAA
>NW_021343766.1:0-284 GCF_001605985.2 Dendrobium catenatum
AAAATGCAGAAGTGAATAATTTTATCAAATATCAAACTAACGATGATGATATTTTAATCAATAGAATGAAATATTAATCACTAATCTTCACCACGCAGTTATCACAGAAATAACTTGCATAAAAAATAAAATGTGAAAGTAAAAATTCAGAATAAACACACTGTTGAGTCTAGTAATTAGGTTGTTAAGCCTAAGTTAATATCTCAAAGGCTACCAAGAGGGGGGGTGAATTGGTAGTTTAAAAATTTAACCCTCTTTTAAAATTATGTTGAACCGAAATAAAA
>NW_021343767.1:0-210 GCF_001605985.2 Dendrobium catenatum
TCTCTCCCCTATCACAAGTTCCATCCTCAAAGTCCCCTAATCAATCATCGTCTCCCCCAATGTACGCAGCCACTTCATCCCCAGGATGACGTCAGTACTCCCCAATTCCAAAGGAAGGAAATCTTCCTTCACCTAGATTCCCTGAATCTTCAGCACCACCTCTCTACAAACTTCCCTACCCATTTCCACCTTTCCCGTGCCCATCATCAC
>NW_021343768.1:0-415 GCF_001605985.2 Dendrobium catenatum
GTTGGTTGGAGATTGATAGACCTGACAGGATGGTGGGTCGACGGGCTTTCCTTTAAAAAAGGTTTGGTGTTATCCTCTTCTGATCACGCGATTACTGAAGGGAGTCATAAGGAGATTATTCTGTCGACGGGCAAGAGTGACGACTCTTATTTAGCCAACGGATACAACGATACATCGATATTCCAAGATTTAAAAATGTCGTAATAGCCATGTCTTTTACTTGTTGAGTATGTTAAGATAGTTGCTATTTGCATGCTTTACATTTTTGCAACTTATGAAGTTTTGATGATTCCAGACATTATTGTTCAAATGTGTAGTTATCTCCTAACATTTTTTTTAGAAGAATATTATTTGCTCTTGTGTGTACTGACATTTAAGGAAAAACGAACTCCAGACTACGAAGACTTCAAATTAA
>NW_021343769.1:0-259 GCF_001605985.2 Dendrobium catenatum
GTATATATTGTGTGTGTTTGGACACTGCCCTTAATTTCCAAAAAAAAATTGTTATTGTGCTTACTTTGCTTTTGAGAAGCACTCTATGATATACTTAGGCTTCATTTGGGTCGACAGCTTATTACTTTTTAAAATAACTTTTTAGTATAAAAAATTCTTGAATTAGAAATTTTTGTACTAAAAAATTGTTTTCGAAAGAAGTAAGAAAGCTATCCAAAATGACGCCTTAAATAAAGGTGAAAAATCAATTCCATGTCAT
>NW_021343770.1:0-293 GCF_001605985.2 Dendrobium catenatum
TTTTTTGTTATGTCCTTTTTTATTTTTTATTTTTCATGTTTTATATTTTAATTTGAAGAGCTTATGATTATGTAATTTAGGTTTTAATCAAGTACTTAAGGAAATAATCACATAAAGAAACCTAGAGGTGTCAATATTAGACACGACATGAAAATCAAACCCAATCCTAACCCAAAAAAAAATTGAATTGGGTTCAACCTGTGTGATATTTAGGCTAACTGAAGTGGTTTAAACAAATTAGGGTCGTGTCAACCAGGTTTGGATCAATGCAAAAATAATGGTTTAATTATTTG
>NW_021343771.1:0-779 GCF_001605985.2 Dendrobium catenatum
GATGTTATTGATGTTATATGCTTATATTATGAAAGCTAAACATAAAAAGATATTATATACCATCTTTGAACATTGTTCCAAATTTATTTAGACATTGATTGAAACATGTTCATCACATGATCAAACATTCCTAAAAAATTTGATTTTTTTTTTAATTTTGAAACTAAGATCAAATAATAATTGAAGAAAGTTCAATCAAAATTCAATCAAGGTCCTCAAGTTTTGGTTAGTACTGGAACATTGCTCAAATAACTCCTAGTAAGGTTGATGAATTTTTGATAATTTGTTTAATGATAACTTTATCAAAATTTGAATTTATTTTTTTGCACTCTACTTCTCTTTTATAATTAACTCATTTGATAAAAAAATTAAAAAAAATAATAATTAACTCCTACAAATAATTGTTACAGTAAAATAAAATAATTTTAAAATTATTATGAATATTTTAAAATTATTTCTCTTAGAAAATATATGGAAATAATTTTCTTATAAATATTGTACTCCTACAAATTTGATCATAAAAAAATTCATTATCTTCATAATTTTTTGTATTGAATATTAATAAGTTCTAGCAAAATAAAAATGTGAAAATTTGTTTAAAATGTCCCATAATTTTCGAAGTTGAAGAAATGTACAATTTGTTTAAATTCTTTTGCAAATATGCCCAAAAATTCAATCTGCATCAAGAAGAGATACTCTACTTTATACAACTTTCATGCAAGAAATTGATTGATCTCTTCTATTAGTATTGTCTTCTTCTACGATAGTTCTCTTTAAAA
>NW_021343772.1:0-782 GCF_001605985.2 Dendrobium catenatum
AGAGTTAAGTTTAAGGGTGATCAAAGGAGAAAAATAAAGCAGTTGGAGTGGTTGGCCTATCTTATTATGAGAAAGCAAGTAATTAAAGAAGATAAGAGTGTGGAGAGCGATATTGTATTATCCTGTTCATATTTATTTACACTTTTCTCATTATACTTCTTTTTGGATCAATCATTAAAATCTGTTTTATTTTATTTTAATTACATGGCTAGTTAAAACTCTTAGTTTTTGGCTAATAATGTGAAGTCTTAATAATTAGTAATGTAGACTATTGTATTTTAATAAATAAAATGATGTTTTTAATATCTCCAATTCTTGATTTAATCTATACAATGACCATGTGTAGAGTTAAAATATAGAGTGATATATAGATTCAATTGAGGAATATTGAAATAATTCAGAATATTGAAATGGTACTCTTGCATGCCTAGACATAAGATGTTTAGTGTTTGAGAGTCTATAGAGATATAATAACTATAGGAAGGTCATAATTTTTCTTTCACTTCTTTACAAGCTCGATGGAGATCTACGGATGCATAAGCTCTGATTCAGAACCAACATATGAGAGTCTACTAAAGAAAGCTAGTTAAGATAGTTGCTATTTGCATGCTTTACATTTTTGCAACTTATGAAATTTTGATGATTCCAAACACTATTGTTCAAATGTGTAGTTATCTCCTAACATTTTTTTAGAAGAATTGTATTTGCTCTTGTGTGTTCTGACATTTCAGGAAAAACGAACTCGAGACTACGAAGACTTCAAATTAAATTCAGCATGCGAT
>NW_021343773.1:0-710 GCF_001605985.2 Dendrobium catenatum
TCTTACATTTGTACGCTTTTCCCTTCCCAAAATCATACTCTACACTTCATTATTTAATCTTTCATACATTTTACTTTTCTACATTTTACTTTTTCAACACATACACTTCTACATTTAAAACATACAATCTCCACTTCTCACTTTTCACAAACCTCAAATTCCATTTTTCAAAACATACATTTTTCACTTTTACCGACATCTTAATCTTTCAAAACCTACACACTTTCCAATGTACACTTTCCACAAATATAAATATGTTACTCTTTCAAACTCACACAAAATACTTTTAATATATATTTTCACCTCTAGACTAAACAAACTTCACTTACTAATGATTATTCAAACCATTCACTCTCTAACACTCTTCAAAACATACACTTCTTTTCCCAAACCTCATACACTTTCATTTTTAAAACATATACCAATACTTTTACTTCTCAAATACCACACAAATCGACTCTCAAACATGCACTCATCAAAGCAAATTACTCTTCACACTTATACATGGCACCTTTTCTAAAATCACTCACATTTCACTTTTTATTGACACACAAAATACTTTTCAATACACATACAATTCACTTTCCACAATATACACTTTTCATCTTTTCAAAATTATACAATTCACTTTTCAAAATATTTCACCTTTCAAGACATACACAAATCACCCTCTAAAATAAACAAAATTCTCATTCTTAAAAATTTCTTAC
>NW_021343774.1:0-251 GCF_001605985.2 Dendrobium catenatum
ACTGCATTGTCGCCCTCCAACACTGCTGCCAGCTAATCACAACCGTCACTTTCAATCGTCATCATCAGCCACAGTCGCCACCACCACCAACATTTTATCATTGGTCGCCACCATATGTGGTTGTCATCGCCGACCACCAGCATCATTTTAATTTACACTACATTCATTTTAACTCAACTCAAATAAAAAAATAACTCCTGTAATTTTTTTAGTGCCAAACAACTTCAAACAAATGAAATACACTATTTTTA
>NW_021343775.1:0-446 GCF_001605985.2 Dendrobium catenatum
AAAGTATCCATGGAGAAAATATTCAGTTAGCTTTGCTCCAGCAGCTTGTACCAAAGTTCTATTTTTCCTCTAAGCTATTCCATTTTCTAAGGTGTCTTAGGTGTAGAAATGTTATATTATATCCCTATCTCATGATAAAAAGATTTAAATGTCTCATTTTTAAACTCTCCACCATGATCACTAAGAATGGTTGATATACCACATCTTGATTTTCTTTGTATCCACTGGATAAGGTTTTAAAATCCTTAAACAATTCACTTTTTTATGCCAGAAATCTAACCCAAGTGAATTTAGAATAATCATCAATGATTATGAATATATATGACTTCGCCCCTAGGCTTGTAGTACTAATGGGTCCAAATAGGTTTATATGGAGAATTTCTAGTGGCCTAGTGGTATTGGTGTCCTTAATTGAATGAAAAGATGACTTATTATTGATGATGCTT
>NW_021343776.1:0-207 GCF_001605985.2 Dendrobium catenatum
TTAATCTTGACTAATTATGATTACTTTTAAATGGAAGTTAATATTAATTAATTATGATTAATTATTATATTTTTTTAAGTTAAAATTAATTAATATTGGTAACTTATAAATAATTATAATTATTAAAGTAAATAATAAAATCCTATCCTTCTCTTATCTTCGAGCTAACACCGCCGGCCGCCAAGGTATAACTCTCTAACTCTAAAA
>NW_021343777.1:0-779 GCF_001605985.2 Dendrobium catenatum
AAAATACCCGATTTACAAATGTTTACCTTTTGTCCTGTCCGACCAAAAAAATCCATTAAAATACTTTTATCTCCTTCACCATCCTCAACCTAGCCTCAAAGAAGATTATTATGTAATTTTCATAGAGTAAGTGAGAAATATTTTGACCATTTGGACAAATACAAACTCCAATATCCTCTCTTCTTTATAAAAATGCATTCAATAAGAGTTGAGAGCAAATATTAAACAAGAAGGGTGATAAAGGGAAAATAATAAAGTGGCTTCGATAAGAGTAAAAATCCACTTCATGCATTGATCCAATTAGTAAAATTGTCATTTCTTAATAAAGAGAAGGAAGGATTGTGCACTCATTCCATAATTAAAATTGAAAATTTTGTAGGAAAAGAAATATAGTCCAAAGCTTTCACCACAGTGGGCCACCCCATAGATTCATAAGCTTTCTCCATATTAATTTTGAAGGAGACTAAACCTTTAGAAGAATTAAAATTCCCAAACTTGTGGATGATTTCTTTTGCAATAAGAACATGATCCGAAAGCGACCATCCTTTTAGAAATGGAACTTATTTTTAGGAGATCAACTTTGGGATAATAAGCAACTTTCTATTCAATAGAACCTTGGCATCTAGTTTGTAAACGGTGTTGCAAAGATTAATGGTTCTAAAGTTTTAAGGAGACATTGAATTTTTTAACATTGGGATCATCACTATAATAGTCTCTTTTCACTCTTTACACATTTCCCCATAATAGAAGAAGTGGTTAACCGCATTCCCAAAATCTTC
>NW_021343778.1:0-1476 GCF_001605985.2 Dendrobium catenatum
TCTCTTTATTAGTTTTATTTATTTTTCATTTGTAGTAGATTGCATGTGTAGGTCGCACTACGAGCACTTAGCTTAGGCTCTCCTAGATCTAAGGATATGGTGTGTTTACTTTTTTTATATTTTTCCTATGCATTATTACCTTGAGGGTTAGTGAAAACTTTATTTTAAACCCATATAACGTAGTGACATCCTAAAGACAATAATTAAGGACCCGTCTAGCGAACTTAGAAATTTTCTAAGGTTTAGGGTAAATCACTGATTGACATGAAAACCTCAACATTTGAACCTAGTGACATCATAAGCCTCCTAGAATTTTCTAGGAATTTTTAGGGCTTGTTAGACCCCTTAATTAACCAACCCTAATCAACTTGTTAAATAAGGCCCCGAAACCTTCTTAAAATTATAATAAATACATTTTAGGTTAGAAAATTACCCATAATATCTTAATCTATTCAAAATCTAATCCTTGACTTTAGATAATTAGGGCTCCCTAGTTTGACTCTAGGTTCACCCTTAATTTGACCATAGGTAAAAATTATCTTTTTCCCCTAATAAATCATTAGAAACTTATCAAAAATAAAAAATTTTCCCCAAATAGTTGGGATCACTTTCTAAGGTCATCCCTAACCTTTGGGAGTGATTCCAATCTGTTTGGAGCTGATTTGGATCAAAACCATAAAATCAGCCCTTTATTAGGAAATTTAGAAAATTTCATAAATACCTTGAACTTAGAAATCCATAACTAATTGTAAAAAATTCCAAATTAGGTAAACTGACTTGCATTAGACTCCAATTAGGGCATAGTATTTATGAAAAATCTTATATTTCTAGAAACTAGCCTAGATTAGTAAGTCAACTTTTTGGTCAACCGTAGTTTATTTAAGGCCCGAAACTTAGGAAATTCATAACTTTTCCTAGAAAACTCCAAATTTAGTGTACCACCTGACTAACTACTCCTCTTAAGGTCTAGTATTTATCTAAAATATTAGGATACCCAAACATAGCCTTTTTACCATAATGACTTTTTGGACCCCCTCAGCCTAGTACCTAGGAGGACCCGGGACTTTCCAAAATTGGCTAATGCAATTTAAACTTCAAATATCATTAACCTAAGTCTTTAAAATTGATCAACAAACTAAATTAACTAAAATGGATCCTAATCCATTAAAACTTTGATTTTAACTAAAACTTTCTTTTCTGGCCTATAACAAACTTGAACTGTAGGCAATTTTAACTAACTACCCAAATTAGGATCTATCCAAGCCACACCAGCCATACACACACATAGAATTATTTTCTAGGGCATCACTTTTAGACTTAGGCTAGGCCAGTGTTTATTTCCTTTTCTACTATGTGCCGGAGCTTTCCGTGGTTTTCATTGCATGTTATTTGAAATTGTTGGGGTGTGTGCTTACTTTTCCTACACTCTGTGGATATGATGTGATGAGCGATAAATCAACCCCTAGGTTAGGAAAT
>NW_021343779.1:0-316 GCF_001605985.2 Dendrobium catenatum
TCCCTATCCTCATTGCTCCATTCATTAAAGAGAATATCAGTTTTAACACCATTAATAGTATGCGATGGAAGTGAGTAACCGATTTGAATCATATGTCAAATTTTATAGTTAATGAATTGCAGAAATGTGGACATGCAAATTTTTAGAAATTAAATGGAATGTTTTCAAATAAATGTAGACGGGTTATTAAATAACCCTCCTCAGTGTTACGATTACCAAAATATGCCATTAATCATTTATCTCAAGGTTTTCTAAAATACTATTTTTGAGACCTTGCTCTGATTCCACTTGAAAGTATGGATTCGCCAATAGGGAG
>NW_021343780.1:0-626 GCF_001605985.2 Dendrobium catenatum
GTTGCAAGTTGCTTACTCTGGTTGAAAAGTTTATTTTTTAAACTTCAAATTTAACTTGCATTAATAATTAAAAAGGTTTTCTAAAAATCTAAGAGTAGAAGTATAATTTTTAAATTACCAATTCACCCCTCTCTTGGTTAGCCTTGGGACATTCACTTAGGCTTAACAACCTAATTACTAGACTCAACAGGGATTAAGTCCAATGACAGGAGGAAGTCCTGCCACGTCGGGTATAAGTATGATGAAAGTCCAGCATCAGGAAGAAGTTCAATGATGGGAGAAAGTCCAATGATGGGTAGAAAGACTGTATGTTAATAAAATCCGCTAAAGATAAATGACCTATCTAAAGTTGCATGTCAGAGAGTTGCTCGATAATATTAACCTATATTGAAAAGGTTGAGAGAATCCACCAAATATGTATGACCAATCCGAGGTTGTATGCAGAGCCCTGCTCAATGACATTAATATATATGGAATAGGTTAAGAGAATACATCAAGAATGTAAGACCTATCTGAGGTTATATTTTAGAGCCCTACTCGATAAAGTTAACGTATATGGAAGAGGTCGAAATAATCTACAAAGGATATGTTGTTGAAACTCGTTCAATATGAATTAGGATGTTAAA
>NW_021343781.1:0-244 GCF_001605985.2 Dendrobium catenatum
AATCAGTTCTCACATGTCCTGATTTCCTGCATTCATAGCAACTAACATCAGAAGATCCTTTAACATGTTTATGATCCTTACCTTTTCTCCAATTTTGATGATGCTTTTGTTCCTTCCTTAGAAAGCTTTTGAATTTTCTTGTGATAAAGGCAACTTCATCGCTTTCAGACCCAGAAGATTTAGAATCCAATTTGTGCACCTTTAGTTCAACTATTTTCTCCTTCTTCTCACCTACATCAAGATT
>NW_021343782.1:0-1239 GCF_001605985.2 Dendrobium catenatum
AGACAAAATCTCAGCCGTTGATTTCGATCAATGGCTCAAATTAGATCCCGCGGTATCGGAGCACCTTTGATCCCAACCATTCGATCCGCCATCCAACGGCTGTGGTTAATCATACCGTTAACGGTTAGCGCCAATGATTGCCTAGCCAATCATCGCGCGGTGCGTGTAAAGGAGCGCTGACTGTGTAATGGCCTAATTAATAAATCGAGAAATTCAAGGGAACTTCAAAAATTTATAACTCCCTCCACACTTGTCCAAATTAGGTTTTCTTAGGCTCATTGGAAAGGTCTCAGGGAGATCTACAAAAGCCCTATGGTTCCAAGCCCTAGTTAGGTCAGTGTTAGTCTTAATTTCAATTTGAGCATTTTATTAATTTCTTTAATTACTCTTGAATATAAGTCCACCAGGCCTGGAATTTTGGGAGATTGAAATTGAACATGTTTTTGACATGTTCAAATTTTATCTCCCTATTTTAAGATGTTCAAGGGCATTTTCCCAAAATTTCAAGTTTAAGGGTCATGGTTTGACCCTTAAATTCAAAATGGGGTATAAACCTATCCAATGAGATTTAGGGCCCGATTTTTTGTGTGCTGATGATGTGTAGGATAAGGAGTGTAGAGCCACTGATTTTACCCCAATCGAAGCTTAGGATAGACCCCTATAGTGATTTGAAGGTGACTTAGAGTTCACCTTGGGTGGTTTGGTTAACCACCTTAGAGTACTCCATTGGAGCTCAAATTTGGTGGGTTTAGTCCTTAGGGTCAGGTGATCCTATGGTCCAAATTTCATCAAATTTGGAGTTCATTTGGTTCCCCAAGTAGGAGTCTAAAAAATCCTTCTTATAAATGGCCTATTAACCTTAATCAATTGATAATGAACTGTCCTTAACTTATAAAATCCATCAAAATGTTTATAATTGTTACTAATTGATCCCCTAATCAATAAGAATTGAAACTCTCTTAAATTGATTTTTAGATTTGCCTTAGTTTAGTCCTTAGGTAAAATCAAAGGTTAACCAGCTTTATTAATCCCAAAAATATTAAAAAACCCAAAAAGGGCTTTAAACACTTGTTGATCTGTCCTTAGGTCATTTATGGCCTTTGAAATTGATCCCAAGAATTTTAGGACTCATTTGGGTTCAAATCCTTAAGCAGCCCTTTAGTTGTAATAATTTGGTAACCCCTACGAATATGTATAATTTTTAAAATTCACTATTAATTACAGAAAAATTTAGACTAA
>NW_021343783.1:0-257 GCF_001605985.2 Dendrobium catenatum
TCGTTCGATCCTAACTAATGCAGTGCAAGGTCTGGACATACCCCGGCCTGGATTGGGGAGCCAGCAAATCACCTAATCGATTTAAAATACATGAGTTTGGTCTTTTATGAAAGAGTGGTAGGGACGTTGTACTTAAAGTTTTGGAGAGTTGGGGCCGACATCTAGCAAGTTTCCTAATTGGCCCCTTCGACTTATGCTGGGTGCTAAAATGCTAAAACACATGCAATTAAAATTTTGACTCTTTTAATTTGTATATA
>NW_021343784.1:0-264 GCF_001605985.2 Dendrobium catenatum
TTTGGGCAAAGAAATAATAGTAAACTGATTAAACCAACAGCCAAAAAAAGGGTAAAACCATAATTATAAAGAGGAATGTAAAAGCCAAGCTTTGAAATTGGCTGCTCTTTTTGGAAATTAATGCCATCAACCACTGACCCACTGAGTAGGTTATAAGACAACTTATTTATATCTAAATTTTCCAAGGGGTCTCAAATGAACTTCAAGAAGCCCAATTTTAACTCGAAATTGTCTCAAAATAAATTTCAAGTTAACCTTTGATTT
>NW_021343785.1:0-573 GCF_001605985.2 Dendrobium catenatum
TGGTCTAGGTTATGTATTTTGTTTTAGTATGCTAATACATGTTTAATAAATCATTATAAGTATTGCAATATGTTATTATGTTAATTAATCAACTTTATTTAATTTGTTATTTATTAAGAAGCTTCTAATAGTGTTCAACTAATTATTGAATAGCAATTATTTATTGAGATAGATGAGGAAGAGTAAGCTGAAATAAATTTTTTTGGATGTGAATTAAGATTATCCTAGTTTAAGCAGTAATACATAAGTCCAAGCTTAACATCTTCTAAGGTTTAGCGCCAGATTATTTGCCCATAATCCAGATAAAAATGACTATTGAGAATCCATGTATCATTCTTATGATTTTATTAGTATATGATATTAAATCTGCTTGTACATAGTTTCTCTGTTCCATTTTATTTTCAATAATTGGCCAAAATCCATTTAACTTTTAAGCAATTGACAATCATAATTAACCTTATCATTATCACTATAATGATCCTTAACTATTAAGGTCAACTTTATGAATCATTCTTTTTAATTTTTCTTTTTTGTACTGCCCCATGAGTGCTAACTCAATCATGTGGAAGTCTT
>NW_021343786.1:0-237 GCF_001605985.2 Dendrobium catenatum
CCTCCTCGACCACCGACGGAACCTCGCCGGACCACCATCGGAGCTCGCTGGACCACCGATGGAACCTCGCCGGACCACCGCCGAAGCCTTGCCGGACCACCGTCGGAGCTTCGCCTGACCACCACCTCAAGGCCCGACATTCAGGCCCGATGTTCAGGCCCTACATTCTGCTCAAGTCCCGACGTTCTGCTGAAGGCCCAACGTTCTGCTGAAGGCCCGACGTTCTGCTGAAGGCCC
>NW_021343787.1:0-304 GCF_001605985.2 Dendrobium catenatum
AGACTGGGTCTCCCTAGGTCTGGCTCTTCATCCTCATAGGCCAGATTATCCGGACTCTACCCGTAGGCAGGGAGATATCTTATAGCAAGGGGAGAAGAATGCAGTAATATGCATGCAACCCCGGACGATTCCGGCAGTTCCTTAAGTTCGTTAAGTTTCTATGTTATTTAGAACTTAAAGTTTTAAGAGTTAGTTACGAGTAGAAAAGTTTTATAGTTCTTAGAAGAACCTAACGAAATCCAGGCAAAAACAAAAGCGGCATGCAAAAAAGAAACCTAAGAAAAGCATGCAATTTCTACTGCGC
>NW_021343788.1:0-331 GCF_001605985.2 Dendrobium catenatum
TCAGATCTCTGAAATCAACACACATACGCATTGTCCCGTCCTTCTTCTTCATAAACAGAATAGGTGATCCCCAAGGAGAAATACTAGGACAAACAAATCCTCTATCCATTAACTCCTGGAGTTTAACTTTCAACTCCGCAAGTTCCTTCGGTGCACTAGTCATCCTGTAACACTGGCCAAAATATCGTCGTCCACAAGTTTGGCACACAGGTGCCCCACTGACTGACCCAGAACTAGTCACGCTGCCACTACCAGAAATTGTAGTGGATCCTGACTGTCCACTCCTCTTGGAGTCTCCAGAAACAAATCTGTTCTTCTTCCCAGAAAAATC
>NW_021343789.1:0-202 GCF_001605985.2 Dendrobium catenatum
TATGAGAAGGTTTCTAGAGATGATCAAATAGATTAATCTTGCATTGAATAGTCCATTATAGAGCCAAGTTATACTATTATAACATTAAGAGTGATGATACAATGACTTTTTGAGGTACAATATTTCAATAACAAGTGCACTTTAAATGTATCTATTTTAGCATGCAATAATTATGCTTTAATTATTCTTATCGGTGTTTAGT
>NW_021343790.1:0-231 GCF_001605985.2 Dendrobium catenatum
CAATAGGCACGAAGATCAAATGGCAAAAAGATTGGGTAGAAGTCTAATTTGAACTATATATATAAAAGACAAGAAAACCGCTCAAAAACTGCAAGTTTTTAATTTTGTACGCAGTGGATTGTCCTGTACGATCTTGGATCGTCCTGGATGATTTTACTTAAAGTGTTAGAAACGAACCTGATGTATATTGGTACGAATTATGTTGGTACACGCTCATCGTCCCGTACAAAC
>NW_021343791.1:0-1174 GCF_001605985.2 Dendrobium catenatum
GCTTGATGATGAACTAAAATTTTGAATTCTCAAAGTTAGGTGTTATAAATACTAAAGGATGAATAGGTCTTTTGATATTCAAGATTTAGGAAGGGAAGCCACCATTTTTTTTGCTACACATTTAATGAATGTCTCTTTTTTTTTTCCTTTCCTTCTTCACTTTTATTTTTTTAGGAGGCTTCTTTTATTTAAATCTTGAAACGATTATTTTAGTTGTAAAATCATCTTCCAAGTATAAGAGTAGAAAATTAACACTCTTATACAAGGAAGATTGATCTACAAATCGGACCCGATCCTATAGTATGAATAGATAACTTAGCTGAGATAATTATAAAACAAGTTCGTCAACTCGTAAGATGCCTATGAGATGTATAACGATAAAAAGAAGAATAAGACTTCCAATTCCTCCAATTTCAATTTGACATAAATCTTAATTCAAAAGAAGCTATTTATGGATATCATAATGGGTAAACCCAAATATGATATATATATTTTTTTTATTACTACTAGAGAGGAAAATTATTAAAGAAGTTATAAAATCACCTGACTCGGTATCAATTCAAGGCGTGTCAATTAATTTTAAAGAAAAGCCACATGACAAAGAAAATTTTATCATATCATGGGTTAACCTTAATAAAGAACCTTGAATTATTCCAAGTCTTTGATTGAAAGGGGAATTTATGATGATCAATCTTAACATGAATTGCTCATGAGTTTTCTCCAATGGAGTAATAAAGCCAAGAGTAAACTTAGCTAATATTTCATTTTAAAATATCACCATAAGAGAAAACAACATATGATGAACAAAAGCCTTTATATAATTGACTAGACATTTATTTTCATTACATGCCATAAAATCTCTAATCTATTAGAGTTAAACCACATGGCAGAGGATAAATCATCGTATCCATGCAGTACCCTTAAGAAATAGGATTTATAGGCATCTTAAATTTTAACCTATAATAAGGTTAAATATGAGGGAATTCAGAATGATTTTCAAATTTCAACATATCAACCGATAATTACGCATTTCTAAATTTAGAAAAGTTATAATATGGTTGAATAGAAAATTTGAAAATATAATTAAATTTAATTCAGCGATTGCTAGGACCTAATTAAATTAGTTGAACTTTTATTCTTTAACGTTCCAAAAGGAAATGAGATTAGATATATC
>NW_021343792.1:0-255 GCF_001605985.2 Dendrobium catenatum
CTTGAACCAACAAAAAGAGTGTGGAAAGAAAAATGTGTTAGTTTAGTGTGTGATGGTTGGAGAGATCCTCAAAGAAGACCCCTTATTAATTTCATGGCCATTACAGAGAATTACCCAATGTTCATTAAAGCAGTGAATTGTGAAGGAGAATACAAGGATAAACATTTTATTGTCAATCTGATTAAAGAAGTGATAGTCATGATTGGGCCTTCAAATACTGTGCAGGTTATTACATATAATGCACCAGTGTGTAGA
>NW_021343793.1:0-870 GCF_001605985.2 Dendrobium catenatum
AAAAAGGAGTCTTATAAAGTCTTATGATAAAGCTTAAATAGAGGGCATAAAAAAACTCTTAAAATTTGAATATATTTTCTCTGAGCATTCAATATGATCCTTGATCGTACAGTACGATTAGTACAAACTATCCTTTTTAGTATTATATGAATAGTAAGAAGTTGTACGATCAATTTATTTATTTGAGCTTATCTACCAATATAATGTGATCATCATCTAGTACAATTAGTACAATTAAATTGGATTATCATCCTATATGATTGGCGATGATAAAATATCATTTGATGTAAGGATCTGGTCATACAGTTTGATTTTTTTAATCATATAATATAATCTTATTGGATAAATTAATCCAAATTTAATCCTTAATTATAGGATTGATTTAGGCAAGATTTAATAGCTTCATGTTGTATGGTACCCATCATAAAGTATGATTAGTACTTATTTGGTATTTTAAAATATTTCCTATATTATGATTAGCGGCTAATTCATCATTTCAACTAATCATCTTGTATTATTAAAATCGTTTAGTATGGTTAGTTCAAATATCTTTAATTATATAATTAGCCATTTTTTATGATTATTTGATAAACTGTTCATGCAATACGATACAGATCGTACAATATGATTAGTTCAGAAAATTACTCTTCCAAATATTTTTCCCTATCTCAATCCCATGAGAGTGTGTGTCTACGGTCACCAGGCATACATACACCTTTATGGGACTTGACTTAAGAAATTAAAAAATATATAAACACTACGGGAAAACAAGCGAATACCGTCGGATTTTCTGGCGGAAAATTTTGGACGGTAATACACGGCGCCCTTACCGGCGAATTTGCTCGACGTAAAGTTTGCGTCAACATTTCC
>NW_021343794.1:0-277 GCF_001605985.2 Dendrobium catenatum
TCAATAAAGCAGCCATCTTTATGCAAAACACATCGTCCTAGATGATTTTGTATCGACCAGGATGATCGGCTCAATTCAGCAAAAATCTGCCGCCATATCTATTAAGAAATAACCTATTTTTGGACATCGTCCAGAGGATCGGCTCGGACTATAAAATATCGTCTAGGACAATCCAGGACAAATTTTCCAAAATTTCTCAGACAGTTTTAAAAAGTAATTAATGGGGATTTCGTCCGGGCTGATCGAAAGATCGTCCAGGATGATTAGACATCATCCA
>NW_021343795.1:0-1857 GCF_001605985.2 Dendrobium catenatum
TCCAGAAATCAGCCGTTTTCAATGCACTGATCGGACTGGACGATCTCAATATCGTCCCGGCCGATCCTGGGAGGAAAATCCAATTCAGAGAGGAACAGTTAGGGAAAGAGATCTCACAGAACCGGCCGGCGCCATGACACACAAAAATGCTGTCGGAGGCTTAGAATATGAAGAACTAATCGCGGTGGGAGATCTGACTGCAGAACTTCTGGTAATTACAGATGAGTGGGATGCCATCTTACTCAACTACACGTCTGGCACGATGTCGGCGCCGAAGGGGGTGGTTTATAGCCATCGTGGCGCGTACTTGAGCACCCTGAGCTTGCTATTGCAGTGGGGAGTGGGAATTGAACCGGTTTATCTTTGGTCTCTCCCTCTGTTTCATTGCAATGGCTGGACTTTCACATGGGGTATTGCCGCCCGCGGCGGCACTAACGTCTGCATTCAGTCTACTTCAACTGAGGTTATGTATAAGGCCATTGCCGACCATGGAGTCACCCACATGTGTTGTGCGCCCATCGTCTTCAACATCCTCTTCGACTCTTGCGAAGCGGAGGATCACAAGAAAACTTTGCTGTCGAGGTGCTCACCGGTGGATCCCCTCCGCCGGCTTCTCTTCTTGAAAAGGTAATGAAGATGGGATTCCACGTCACTCACGCTTACGGAATGACGGAGGCTACGGGAGCAGCGTTGGTGTGCGAGTGGCGAGCGGAGTGGAACCAATTTCCTGCAGAGCAGCGTACGAGGCTAAAGGCGAGGCAGGGGATCAGCGTCCTGATCCTTACCGAAGTAGACGTGAAGGAAACATCTGGGTTAACAATGGAGAGCGTCCCGCGAGACGGGAAGGCCGTCAGCGAGATTGTGCTACGCGGGAGTAGCGTGATGAAAGGTTACTTTAAGAATGAGAAGGCGACTGCAGAGGCGTTTAGGGACGGGTGGTTTTTAACAGAGGATGTCGGAGTCGTGCACCCAGATGGATACGTGGAGATCAAGGATCGGATAAAGGATATAATTATTTCAGGTGGGGAGAACATATGCAGCGTGGAGGTGGAGAATGTGTTGCATAGTTATTACGAGGTGTTGGAGGCTGCGGTGGTTGCGATGCCTCATGCTCGCTGGGGAGAAACGCCATGCGCGTTTGTAGTTGTGAAAGGAGAGGTGGCAACGAAGCTGACGGAGGACGAAATATTAGGGTACTGCCGGAGCAACATGCCACACTTTATGGTGCCGAGAAAGGTGGTGTTCCTGGAGGAGCTTCCGAAGAACTCGACGGGGAAGATAGAGAAGAAGAAGTTGAGGGAGATGGCTCGAGAGTTTTACGCTGGTATGCATGAAAGCAAGAGGCCTTCTTTACAGGGGGGAAAAATAAGAATGAGAAGACGACAATGGTTCACTCCGAGCAGTTTGTGGAGCAAGTGCTAGGTTAGAATCCAAGCTGATTTGTCGCAAATTCATGATCCGTATGAGCTTTGGGAAGTTTTATGATGCTTAATTACATTTGATTAAGGTACTCAATTGCTGAATTAATGATTTAGAATTATGGGGATAAATATAAGTTATTAGATAAAATATTTTGAATTTTAGTCAAATTTATCAAGATATTCTTCTAAAAAAACTATAAATATGATCTCATTCTCTATATGAAAGATGTTCTAGAGCATAGAGGTCTGAAAAATTCTATTTCCTTGCACAAAAATTGCAATCGACAATCTTCACCATTGTCAAATTTATTTTCTCTAACTCTCATAACCTGACCCTTAACATCCATCTGTGTTATTGGACTTAGGTTATTCGACTTGTTGAAACTAGGGAGGAGGATCTTCTTGAGAGAGATCTTCTTGCAAGATCTCTAGAGAG
>NW_021343796.1:0-545 GCF_001605985.2 Dendrobium catenatum
TCTTACATGATGATTTGAAGTCCTCCAAGACTTCAAAACATATAATCATATGAATACCTTGAAGACAAGATCTCAAGTTCTTCCCTCTCATTTGCTTAACCACAAACTAGGAGAATAAACATCTTCTTCTTGAACACCAAATATTCAAGGAATATTCCAACATGCATGTTGACCTGTATATTATATCCAAAGGAAACAAAAAAAAGGCTCAAAATCATACCTTGCCCGACGGATCCACGAACTCTGCCGCGAATCCGGTTGAAATCGGCGCCGAATAAGTCGTCTCCCGCGATTCCTGCTCAAATCCTGCGGCAGTTCCTCGATCGTTACCCCATTCGCCTCTATAAAGCACGACCGAACCCCTTCTCCTTGGCGTCGTTGCTTCTCCTCCATTTTCCATTCGCTACTTTCTCCTCTCCACACGACCCCAGCTCTCTGTGCCGATGCCAAAACCAAGCCCCAAGCTCGCCTCTCCCCGTCAAGCTTTTTCTCCTGATCCCCTCCATCCAGAGAGAGAGAGAGAGGGAGACTTCTTCCTACCTCAA
>NW_021343797.1:0-216 GCF_001605985.2 Dendrobium catenatum
TTACTTGGGTTTTATGCTTGTTAGTCATAATAATTCCTAGATCAGAATTTTTCTTGCCTAAACCATGTCATATTTTTTACATCTTGGATGTCTCATTGTCTCGAATAATTTCTGCAAATTTGTTTCTATCTATCCAAAAGTTGTTTGAGCCTTGATAATGACCTACCTTATCAACCTTTTTCTTCTTAATCGTTTTTATTTTTAAAAATATATTTA
>NW_021343798.1:0-279 GCF_001605985.2 Dendrobium catenatum
TGACGGTACCTGTTTAAAAGACAATTTGCTTTCCCCCCGCTCGGGGGTGTACTTATAAGTGACCCCGCCTCGCCGTAGGTGCCTCACCGGGGTCCCTTCCCACCACGCGCAATAAAGGCGTGTATAGGCGGTTTTCCGGTGCGCCACGAATGCCGAAGTAGAGTTTAGGCGATTGCTCGCTTCGTCGTAAGCATCAGACCGGCGTCCCATCCTACCATGCGCAATAAAGGCATGCATAGGAGTTTTTCCGGTCTGCTGCAAACAACGATGCGAGAATCT
>NW_021343799.1:0-1303 GCF_001605985.2 Dendrobium catenatum
GGAAAATAGTTTTGCTTGTTGGAGAAGACAATAATAGGACCAACAGCATACAACAAACTCTTGCGAAAGTCATCACAAGTATGATGTGTGTGAAAGAAGATTTGAACCTAATTTGAATCCTATTCAAACAAATGTTTGAATTCAAATCAAATTTGTTCTCGCCGAACTTGCATAAGTGTTTCATATAAACAAAAGAGAATAATGTGGTTTTAAAAAGAATTTCTCAAGTGTTATGTCCTGGAAAATTCGCACTGGAAGAGAGATACGGAGTTTAGCGTCATAGGTTTGTGCGAAGATCCAGCACACAAACAGATAAAGCGAATGGGTGCAAGAGTCATAAGCGACGCCAAAAATTTTATATGAAAAACTCTAGATGAGGAAAAAGCACGGGGGGGCTAGCTCAGTTAAAATGATTTCACTGGTGTTTGTAGTCGATTACAAATGGTGCCCTTTTAGGAGGGAAGGCATTGGCTCAATGTATCATATAAAGCACATTGCCTAGTGGGGTTGAAAGAATCCAATGATAAGGAATCCATTCGCAATAGAACTTTGGCTTGTTTATTTGGTTGGTTGGGATGTATTTGGACAACGAAGATCAATGGTGTCACACTCCATGATCTATTTTGGAAGAATTACATATGTCTTTCATTTAAATTATTTAATTAGAGCTTATAAATGAATAGTGATAATAAACATGATTACATCTTTGTCTTGTCTGGAGCCTCATAACATGAGATCTTTCTCTTTTCCTGAAAATATATAAAACTATGTAATAAGCACATAACCCAACAAGTAACAAAAATCTTGCAAATGAAATCAAAGCACGATAAAAAAGAATAATATGTTATAAATCATATAAATAAATATATGCATCAATGTATATATTGATTATCTGTATCAATTTATCTTTCTATAGTTCATCACATCGCAATATATTACATCATCGATTACAATATTATTAACAGTCAATAGTACTAATGATAGTAATAATATTAATATAATGATCAATAATATTAAAAAGAGTTAATGACAATAAAAAGTATTAGTTTCAGTTACAATGTCAGTATAGTGTTCATAGTAGTGTTGGTATCAGTATTCAGATATTTAATAAGTGTATTTTATGAATATCTTGCTCCCGCACTTATAACTCTCAATTAATCGCTCCTTATAACTCACAATTAATTTACTCTTTATAACTCCCCTTTAATCACATGAATCAATCGCCCAAACTTCTTATAACTCTCAATCAATCTCCAGCTCCATATGACTCTCAATAAATAAATCACATGAATCAGTAGGGTGT
>NW_021343800.1:0-308 GCF_001605985.2 Dendrobium catenatum
TGAGCATATAAAAATTTTCAAATTTATATTTCATTTGGAACGGCTTTCTTATTGCTTCTTAAAGCAGTTTTTTTATACAAAAATTAAAAATTTTGTACTAGAAAATTGCTTTAAAAAGCAATAAAAAAAGCCGTCCCAAATGTCTTATCAACAATTAATTCATCTTGTCATTAATTGTTAATAAAAAAAACAATTAATTCATCTTGTCATATAAGACTTAGGCTTAATTTTGTTTGAGATGGGTTTTTTATTGTTTCTTAAAATAGCTTTTTAGTACAAAAATAAAAAATTTTGTTCTAAAAAGTTGC
>NW_021343801.1:0-2304 GCF_001605985.2 Dendrobium catenatum
CTACAGATCCCTTCTATCCTCTAGATGGGCTCTGTTTAGAGACTTTAGACAATCCTGATGATCTTCAAGTTCGGGATGCACCCCCTGAATTTGAAGAGGAAATTAAATCTATGGTCGATGAGTTAAGAGAAATTAAACTAGGAAACGATGATGACCCCCGCCCAATTTTCATAAGTACTTTGTTGAGCGATGGTGAAACCCAAGATTTAATTCAATTGTTGTCTGAGTTCAAGGATTGCTTTGCCTGGACATACGATGAAATGCCAGGTTTGCCTGCTGAGGTAGCAGTCCACAAACTTGGGGTTCGGCATGATGCCATTCTTGTTAAACAAGCTCTTCGACGCATGCGCATAGAGATCGAGCAACAAGTCATTTTTGAAGTTAAGAAATTGGCAGAAGCCAGATTCATTCGAGAGGAACAATATCCCTCTTGGGTGGCCAGCGTCGTGCCAGTTCGAAAGAAAAACGGTCAAATTTAGATCTGTGTCGACTATAGGGATCTGAATAAGGCATGTCCTAAAGACGAGTTCCCGCTACCAATACTAGAACTTATGGTTGACATTTCCTCTTCACATGCTATTTTCTCTTTTATTGGACGGCTCATCAGGTTATAATCAAATCAGGATGGCCCCGAAAGATTAGAGAAATACTGCGTTCAAAACCCCTATAGGAATCTTCTGTTATAAGGTAATGCCATTTGGCCTAAAGAACGCTGAAGTAACCTACCAGCGGGCCATGACTCACATCTTTGACGACTTGATTCATAATCAAGTTGAGTGCTATATTGATGATGTAGTTGTCAAGAGCAAGGTCAAAGAGGCTCACCTATATGACTTAAGAATTGTATTTGAACGGTTGCGCCGCTACGATTTGAAAATGAATCCCCTGAACCATGCCTTTGGTGTCACCTCAGGGAAATTCTTAGGATTCGTAGTGAGGCATCGCGGAATTGAGATTGATCCTGCTAAATTGAAGCCATCTTAGATATTCCATCTCCTAAGAGTCTTACTCAGCTAAGGTCTCTACAAGGTAGATTAGCATATATAAGAAGGTTTATTTCTAACCTTTCTGGGAGATGCCAACCCTTTTCTCTCCTTGCGAAAAAGGATACTAAATTCGTATGGGACAAGAAGTGCCAGAATGCCTTTGACGATATTAAACAATACCTTTCCAACCCGCCAGTTTTAGCATCCCCAGTTCCAGGAAAACCCTTGATTCTTTATACCGCCGCCTTAGACGAGTCTTTAGGTGCCTTGCTAGCTCAAGTCAACGACGAAGGGAAAAAGAATGCTCTCTATTACCTCAGTCGAAGACTTCTTCCTATTGAAATTTGATACCCATCAATTGAAAAGCACTGTCTTGCTTTGGTTTTTGCAGCCCAGAAGCTGAGGCACTACATGCTCTCCCACCCAATTAGTCTAATTTCGATAGTTAATCCTTTGCAGTATCTTATGACCCGACCTATATTATCGGGACGCTTGGCTCATTGGTCTATGATACTACTCCAATTTGAGATTACTTTCATTCCCCTCCGTGCTGTAAAAGGACAGGCCGTTGCCGATTTTCTGGCAGCACACCCGCTGCCGGCTGATTCTCCTTTGAACGATGATTTACCCGAAGAATAGATCATGAGTTTGAGGGAATCTGGAGAAGCCATCTGGGAATTATATTTTGATGGTGCAGCATCCTCTGGTAGGAATACCACCCAACAATCTATAGTTCCTGGAAAGGCCGGAGTCGGCTTAATTTTCATAACGCCAGAAAAAGGGATGATGCATTTTTCCTATCATTTTTCAGAGCCCTGCACAAATAATGAGGCTGAATATGAAGCTCTGATAACTGGTTTGGAACTTACAATTTTAATGGAAATCAAAGTGATTAAGATCTTTGGCGATTCCCAATTGGTAATCAACCAAGTTGCAGGAATCTATAAGGTCTTAAATCCTAATCTTTTGAAATACCACCAGTACACCCTCCACCTGCTTGAGCAAATTCCTACTGCTACTCTGTATAGGGTTCCCCGTGGAAGCAATTCTGCGGAGGATGCCTTAGCAAAGCTTGCGAAGGAATTTGTATGTCCTGAGGAAGATTCCATCCCTATAGAGATTCAGGGTCGTAAAAACCTTTCTCCTATAGATTTGGAACACATCAGTAAGAATCCCTTCCAAGTCCTTTCTGCCTCTTCAATGACTAATGAGGAAGGCGATTGGAGACAACCTTTAATTGACTACCTTCGAGAAGGCAAACTTCCCCAGGATAAACCTCTCTCCAATCAAATTAAGAAACGTGCCCTATCTTATGCAC
>NW_021343802.1:0-2280 GCF_001605985.2 Dendrobium catenatum
TACTCGGCGCCACTGAGATGACCCGACATACTTCTTTAGGAAGAGAATTCTCATCATCTTCTTCGGCTTCATCTATCTTAAGCTCTGACATGAAGTCAGTGAGCTTGATAGGTCGCCTCACAGTATGGTAATATTCATCCAAACTATTGATAACTCTCTAAGTTGCAGTCATTTTCTCCTTTGGCTTCTTCAATTTAGTCTTCTTCTTGGATGATTTCACCCCCCCAGACTTTGAAGTGCTAGCTTGATTGGAGAGTTGTTTAGAAATAGGAGCTCGCACCATCGGCAGTGCCTTCAAATTTATCATAGGCTCAACAGGAGACTTCCACTTTACATCTGGAACTCCTTCAAGCTGCTTCAACATTTTCACAGTCTTCTTAGAGACCGCAGTCTCCCACTGTTCTTCTTGAATTGGCATATTTTCATTTATTCTTTCTTCAATCAGGGGTACGGAAGAGGACGTGACCACCCGAGTTGATTCTTTTCTAGGGTGAGATAACACATTGTTGGACAATGTGAGTTTCCCTTTTTGATATTTTCTTTCAAGCCAATCCTTTAAGATGTAGCAATCTTCAATAGGATGGCTGAGTACCCGATGATATGGGTAATAATTTGGGTCACCAGTGTGCTTCGACTCTTCGGGTCTCTTGCATTCAGGCAGTTCTAAACCCGATTTCAACACTTGTCGAAATAATTTGGCGACACTCTCCCTTTTGAATGAATATTCTTTATTCATTTTATCTTTGAGGGATTGGAACGTTCTATCACCAGTTCCTATTGCCTGTCTCTGGCCTCCAGCTTGATAAGTCTGTGACTTATCATTTCCCCCTAATATCAGCTTCGGTTGGGGGTTGGGGTTGTAGGCCTGTTTGGGCTTTTTTTGATATTGCATCGGCTGTTTGCCCTTGTCTACGTTGTAAAATCACTTGCTTTTCTCTATCAACTCTAGAGAAGAACATAGAGTCGGCTTCACCCCTTCTAGCACCTGGGGCCTTAGCTTTCTTGTGCTTCTCGGAGTGATTTTTTGATCTGGAGAAATTCAGCTTCTCAAACTTAGCCACTCTATCGAGTAAGTCTTGAAATGTGTTGATCGTAGCCATGCACAGGAAGGGTTGCATATTGTCATCAATGTTGCCCATTAACAATTGTACGACATGCTCTTCTTCTAACTGCTGCTCACATTTCATGCTCAAATTTCGCCAGCGAGTGATGTATTTAGTCACCGATTCTTCTCTTTTCTTCTTATCCAGAGCGAGGTCAGCGATCGTTATCTTCTCAGTTGCACTAGCAAACCTTTTCACGAACATATTTTCTAATTCTGCGAAGGTCTTCACAGAATCATTCGGCAGTTCAGCATACCATTCGAAAGCAGTTGGTCGTATTCAGCAGGATAAGGACGACCATTACCCTCCAATTTTTCTGCTTGATCAACGGCTATAAAAGCCCTGATCCTTTCTGTGATTATTCCTTCCAACTGTGCAGCAGTTACTGGTTCGGAAGCACTTGCAACATTTTGTGGAGTGGGCTGACGGATGATATTATGAGCCTCATGACCACCTTCAGGAATATCTCGTACTCCTGAGACTTGAGGAATTTGAAAATTTGGAGGATCCGGAGGAGGATTAGGCATGGCACCAACAGCGGCAGTTCTCTGCATCATCTGCATCATTGCCCCCATCTGAGCCATCATCTCAGTCATCTTCTCATTAAACTGAGAGATTTCCCTATCTTTGGCTCTCATTTGTCACCTCATTTGTCTTCTCATGTCGGCGAGTGTGATATCCTCGTCAGCGAAGGGATTCTCCTCGGCTTCTTCTCTTTCTTCTTCTGCTTGGGAATGACCACCTCTGCCAGTGGTGGACCCAGCTTCACGACGACGTTGATAAACTCGCCTAATTGGCGGTTGCTGATCGTCATCATCTTCATCGTCATCGTAGTAGACTTCCTCATTAACATTAGTATGTCTCACCATATAGACAACTTCCATGTCCAGAGTATTATTTATTTTTTGCATTTCTTCTTCTAGATTTTCTTCTAGAATTTCATCAATATTTTCTTCCCTATTCTTGTATATTTTCATCCTCTTCAAGGAATTCCTCTTCTTCAATGTTGTCTGCCCCTTGCACATTTCCTTCCTCTTCTAGTACTCGGATCTCCGAGCGGCGCCGCCACTAGATTTTCGGTTCTTGGTTAGGCATGGGGACTTCTTCAACCAGCGGACTGCGGTCAAAGTTGGTTTCTTTTTTTGGAGGGGATGGAGGGCGACGGGATCCCCTGGAG
>NW_021343803.1:0-208 GCF_001605985.2 Dendrobium catenatum
TCAATCCAAAAATAGAAATGACCCCCAAACACCCCGAGATGGCCGTGTTGAATGAAGATCTCAACCGGAGGGGTCAATTTCAGGCATTTTCAAATGCCACCCAAATACTCCAAAAATCCAAATTCCATCCCAAATGTTCAGATATTTAAATCTGAAAATCAATCCATTAATCACTTAAAGCAAAATCCATCCACCCTCCGCAACAGTT
>NW_021343804.1:0-219 GCF_001605985.2 Dendrobium catenatum
TAAGTCCCGTATGGTTCAAGCCCATGATAAGCTAGTGCGACCTAGGACCTTCAAAGCAGGAGACTTGGTGTTTGTCCTTCGGAGGCCTATCTTAGCCCATCGAAAGTTGGGAGGCAAATTCGAACCTACTTGGGAAGGACCCTTCGTTATAGAGGCTGTCTACGAAGGAGGCTCGTATCAGCTAGTAGATTGTAAAGGAAACCACCCAATGCTACCTGT
>NW_021343805.1:0-228 GCF_001605985.2 Dendrobium catenatum
TCTTGAATTGTTTGGTTGATTGATCTTGCTCTACTTTTCCTAACCAAGTTAAAAACCACGAATTACAATGATCAATCTTTTGCTATAAGTGATAATTTTATTTTGGGTTATTAAGTTACAATTGATCTCTTTAATTTCTTAAAGTAACTCCATCATCGCATGTACGTTTTACATCACCTGATGAATAGGGGTTTCAAACCTTATCTCAGACGGTTTGTGTTAGTGTTC
>NW_021343806.1:0-309 GCF_001605985.2 Dendrobium catenatum
TCAACCCAGAATCAGAGTCGTACAGATCAAATCACCTCAGAATACAAATCAGAACAGAATTAAATCCACAGAGTCAGAATCGTACGGAAATCAGAAATTCAGATCATATCAGAACAGAATGGTACGGAAACAGAAGTCGTATTAAATCAGAAATAGATAAGACATATCACATCAACAGAATCAGAAATCAGAATTGCAGATTGTATCAACAGAATAGATATCAACATAGCAGATACGGAACTCAGATATCAACATAACAGCTTCGGAAATCAGATATTAGATATATATTTAATAGCTAAACTAAACTAA
>NW_021343807.1:0-287 GCF_001605985.2 Dendrobium catenatum
GAGGATGTCCTTAATATATTTTGATTGACTAAGAAATGTACCTTTCTTAATTTGCTTAATACTAAATCCTAAAAGGTAAATCAAATCCCCTATTAGACTCATCTCAAATTTACTACTCATTATTTTAGAAAAATCATCACAAAGATTTTTATTTGAAGATTCAAAAATGATATTATCCACATAAATTTAAACAATGAGTACATCCTTTCCACATCTCTTCAAAAAGAGAGTTGTATCCACACTTCCTTTCTCAAATGATCTTTCAAGTAGGAAGGTGCTCAACCTCT
>NW_021343808.1:0-206 GCF_001605985.2 Dendrobium catenatum
ACGGGCAATTGATCAAGAGGTTGATAAGCTTTTAAACACAAGATTCATAAGGAAAGTACACCATCCCACTTGGTTAGCCAACATCGTGATGGTTCGAAAGGCAAGTGGAGATTGGAGAATGTGTGTGGACTATACTGATCTCAACAAAGCTTGCCCCAAAGACAGTTTCCCGCTCCCTCGAATTGATCAATTAGTTGACGCCACAG
>NW_021343809.1:0-367 GCF_001605985.2 Dendrobium catenatum
AGGGACCCTGATTATCAGATGGAGGTGGTGGAGGTGGTTGCTGAAAGTAACTGGCAAGCGTAGAAAACTGAGTATTGAACTAGGCGATGTCCTAGTCATGCTGCTGGTGGTGGTGAGTCATGTATCTATCAAATCGGGCTAAATCCTCTGTACGGTTCTACTCATAGCGAGTAATATCCTCAGAATATTATTGCTCCTGTGCAACAATGTAAGCGTCAAAGTGGGTCTCCCATCAATCAAACCTCTCTATCAACTGATCAACCGATGAGTGCTGGTGTAGAGGAACATGATCAGGAAAGGGAGAGGGAGCGGGAGCCTCCTCCTCCTCAGCCCCCCGAGGTTCCTCATCCCCAGGGTGGAGACGAGT
>NW_021343810.1:0-1069 GCF_001605985.2 Dendrobium catenatum
GTTACGAGGGAACTAAGCCTCGTCGTCGCCCAAACGATGTCCGATCTCAAAATGGACTACGCCGTTGCGACCAGGACATTGGCAATACCCTAAATGCACTATCAATTTGTCTAATTCCGATGTTTGATGAATTTGGCACGTAAAACGAGACAAAAAATGCACGCAAAAAGAGGAAAGTACACATGGATTGAGACAATCTTTGACCTGGCTAATGCAGTTTTATCACGTCAAATTAATTAGCCATTGACTAAAACATTAATATGGCAATTTATTTAAATAAGCATCAGATACCAAAACAAGAAAATGTCAAACATTGATTAAATGCATTACCTGTTTCAGCTCAAGATCCTCTGGTTATGTGAAGTTTCCTTTGCTCCGTCTGCTTGACACTTCAACCTCAATACAGCTGTCCTTGAGCAGTTGCAAAAAATGAGAAATGGTTTTCAAACTCCACGCTTTTTTCCAGCAAGCAAGAATATTAGACGACCTCAGCTCAAACGACTCCACTAGAGCCCTCGTTCCAAAACTTCCACTCTAAATTCCTCCTCTCATCCGTCTCGTATCCTCCTCCCCGTCCATCTCTACCTCCAGCCAACTCCAACCAAAAGCCTCACTTCCTCCACGCCGTTTGCTCTTCCCTGCTATCCGCCTCCTCCCTCCCAAAGTGTCAAAGTAGGTCGGTCTTCACAGCAGCACTGACGTCCCCCCACCTCACAAACAGCAACTCTTCTAGCGTGAAGAACAACACAATCTTCCTTGTGGCTACTGTCCGAGTCTTTCCACACCTATTGTTGCATATTTCCAAACCATCTTTTTTTATAGACGTAAAGATTCCTTGTTCTTCACCAGCAAACAAAACTAACCCAATATTTTTTTTTTATTTTTTTTTTTAATAAAAAAAGCTGCAACTCATAATACAAATCCATACTCACCACATGATTCCTCACGTTCACCTATGCTATGAATCACCTATTACCCTACAACAGCTTTCTCTTTGTTTTATATGGGAAAAGTCATCTTAGTTTTGAGACCTCCGATAATATTTATACAAGTGGTTCTGTTCCTGCTA
>NW_021343811.1:0-265 GCF_001605985.2 Dendrobium catenatum
TAATATTGTACACATGCAATACAATATAATAGTCTTACTGAACAAGTACAATCACTAGATGCATCATTGTTTCCATTGTGTTGTTATGTCCATATCCATATATCCATTGTGCTGTTGTAGAAATATCCATATATCCATTGTGCTGTTGTAGAAATATCTATATATCTATATATCCATATATCCATATCCATATCCATATCCATATCAGTAACTGTATCCAGTGACATATACAAGTATCAATGAATCAATATCAATAAAATCATGC
>NW_021343812.1:0-404 GCF_001605985.2 Dendrobium catenatum
TTCCTCTCGGATTGAAGGAAATTGTATCTTTCTTTGTTATATTGCATCTACTATTGGAATACAAGAGTTTTGCTTGATTTTCTCTCAGATTTCTAGTGTAAATCTCATGTTTTCTCTGTTTTTGGGCTGTTTTCCTGCTGTGGACAGCAATATCATTGCTGCAGTTCACTGATTTTGGCTAGGAACACTTATGAATACAAGTGGTTCCTATCAGTAATCTTTATCTTTTAGTTATTTTTATGTCTATGGAAACTTACCTTGATACATCGTCCAAAAATTATCTTGATCAGGCACGAATCTCGAAGCAAAATCAAGTTGGAAACTTCCGAAATTAAAATTAGGAGCATATGAACTCCGGTTTTAACAAACTTACAGTCAAATTGAGCGTCTCGGAAATACGAACC
>NW_021343813.1:0-254 GCF_001605985.2 Dendrobium catenatum
TCATCAAAACTATAAAAGTTGCAAAAATGTAAAGCATTTAAATAGCAACTATCTTAACAGATTGATACGATCACATCGGCCGGGATGATCGCCTGATCGGCCGGGACGATGTCCTGGATGATCTACATCGGACAGCTCAAATTCAGGGCGATGATCAAGACGATTGAAATCGGTTTTAAACTAATCAGCCTGGACGATCGTTATATCGGCCAGGATAATGTAACCAATTTTCTTCTGATCGTCCCAAATCGTCC
>NW_021343814.1:0-374 GCF_001605985.2 Dendrobium catenatum
AGGCTTATACATATTTTCATACAACACTAGTGTTATCATTGGAGACTTGCATTTTAAAGTGTTTCCCCAATTGTTATTTAGGGTTGTATCATGTTCAATGTTGAAAGCGACCTATTGATGCGGGCAAAAGATCTAGGGAGCCTATACCCTTCGCCCACAAAGAGACACGACAGACTTCTAAGGATGAAAATGAGAAAAGAGAGAGAAATAGGGAAGAACAAACTCTTACATTTCAAATTAATGAAACAAAAAGAAATTACAACGACGACGACTTGCAGACTTAAAATTAAACGACAGACACCCTAAAGTTACTGCACTTAGAGAAGAAGATTACAGGTGGAGTGGCACTTGCGGAGAGACGAAGAGATTAGAAG
>NW_021343815.1:0-537 GCF_001605985.2 Dendrobium catenatum
CGACCTGAAAACATGACTCGAACCCGACCCAAAAATTTCGGGTTAGGGTCAATCCGGACCCGAAATGAGTCGGGTTCGGGTTCAACAATTCGACCCGTTTTAAAGATCGGGTCGTGTTCGGGTTGACCTAAAATTGACCTAAAACCCGAGACTGACCTATTTTTTATCCGAAAAATGGAGATTGACCTATTTTTTGACCTGAAAACTAGCAATGTTTTATTGGCCCTCGGTTATTCGGGTCGTGCAAGGTTGACCCGGACCCGAAGCGGGTCAGGTTTCGGTCCGACAAGCTGACATGTTTGCAAAAATAAGTCAAGTTCGGGTTGACCCGAATAGTGTCGGGTCAGTTCCAATTCGACCCGAACTTGACTCGTGACCCGAAATTGACACCCCTTGAATTAGACTTCTGATGCTTGATTTATGCTTGGGAATTTGCCTCCTTATATATAGAGATAAAATTTGGAGTCTTAAGACGTCATAACATGAAATATCAAGTGGATACTTTTTTTTTTTGGGACATTTAGGCCATTTAAGGCA
>NW_021343816.1:0-2514 GCF_001605985.2 Dendrobium catenatum
TCTATGGATAACATCATTCTTGCTAATGAGCTTCTTTATATGGTTCGTAAAAGAGGAAGTGCTAAGTTTTTTTGTGCAAAATTATATATCCATAAAGCTTTTGATAATGTATCTAAAGAATTTTTACTTGCTAGACTTACGCAGAAAGGATTCCCTCCTATTGTGGTGAGCTGGATTAAAGCTTGTATCTCGGATGTCAACCTCTCTTTAATTATTAATGGGGCTCTTGAGGGCTATTTTTCCACCATGGCTGGCCTCAGGCAAGGTTTCCCTCTTAGCCCCTACCTTTTTGTTTGGTGATGGATATTTTTTCTTCATTGCTAAATGCTGCCTTTTCAAAGGTATTAAGTTATATGGGTTTTCTCTCACCCATTTACTCTATGCGGATGATGTGCTGATTTTTGGAGAAGCTACTTCTGAAAATTGTATAAATCTATCAAAAATCCTTGAGACATTTGCTAAAGCTTCAGGTCAGCATGTTAATCTAGACAGAAGTTCTATTTTGCTAGCTAGAAACTTTCCTAACCCGGATGCTATTTGTCAAGCTCTTTCCATCCATAACATAAGCTCAAAAATTGCTTACTTGTGCATCCCTCTATCCTTCAATAGGCTTAAAATTATTGACTTTTTGCCTCTTATGGACAATGCTTCAAAAAAACTATATGGGTGGAAAGCCAATCTCCTTTCTTTTGCGGGCTGAATACAATTCCTGAGATACACTATTCTGAATTCCATTGCTTACTGGATTCGTGGTTCCATTTTAACCAAAACTGTGCACAAATATTTTAAGAAAACTTATTATAAGTTTTTGTTCTTTGGTGATTTGACTGCTGTCAAGAAAATACATATGGTCTTTTGGGAAAAAGTTTGCATTCCCAAACAAAATGGTGGGTTGGGGCTGCCCTCTTTGCAGGCTACTCAATTTGCTTTTAATTGCTCTCTTATTCTCAGGATTTATAATGCTAAATCTCCTTTGTCCGCATGATTTTTTAGTAGATATATATCTCCTTTGTGTCCAACCAATACCAATTCTTCGGCTTTTTGAAAATCTGTTTGCAAAACGATTGATATTGCAAGGGATAAATTTTACTTTAAAATTACTCCCACTGCTCCTATCTCCTTACACTGGGATCACTATATTATAATAAAAAGATTGCAAACTCTTCTGATGGTATCTCTTTGCTGAATGCTACAAATTCTCATGCTAAGTTGAAGGATTACATTTCGGGTATGACTTGATCCCTCCCAGGTTTTGTTACCCCTTATCTTCTAAACATGATTATGGGTATTCCCATTTTTGAATGCTCTAGCTACTGTTTACTTTGGAACAATCTGAATAATGGTAAATTCATTTAAATGAAAAGTCTTCAGAAGTGCTCTTGGGGCAATTAGATTTGGCATCATAAACTTGCCTTGCGTTACTCTTGTTTCTCTGGTTAGCTGTGGTGGGAGGGTTAAAAACTACAGATGCTTTACTACTCAGGAACATTCATGTTCCTATTACATGTAGCCTGTGTCATGGTTTTCCTGAGAGCATTTCTCATATTTTCTTTGAATGCTCATTCCTTATGTTGTTATCTCTCAGTTAACGCCCCCTGTCAAGAGCCTTCTCATTAGACCCACGATTCTTCATCTTGGGGAATGAATTAGTGGTGAATTACATGTGAAGCACCAGATAAAATCTCTTTACCATCTCATTACTTGCTGCTCTATTTATTATATTTGGAAAGAAAGGAATAATAGGAGATTTGGCAATGCTGTGAGCTGTTCTACCTCTATATCTATGAGCATCAAGAAAGCTGTTTTTGAGAAAGTTCTCAAGTGGAAATGTTGATCTGATATCATTGATTTGCTCTGATTTTGGGTTCTTTCCCTGTTGTTGCCATGCTGATTGGCTTGTCGCTTTATCTCGTTTGTTGGGGGATCCTCGGTTTATGCCTTCTTTTAGTTGCCACTGTGTTAGCCTGGACAATGATGAAGCTCCCTCAGCAAGCCCCTTTGGACGGCCTTTGGGCAACTAGGGGATCATTCTCTACATGAAAAGTTATGATGATGTATTTTTCGTGAGTCTAGGCTAAGTTTTGTCTGGGAGCCCTCAATTTTTTGGTTTTCTGTTCTTTACTTTTTGCCTGCCTTTTTTGTTCTCTACAGGTTTTTGGCTCCCCTCGTGCGAGCTTCCCTTCTTTAGGGGCTGGTTTTTGTTGTCTTTTTATTACTTGTGATTTCTTTTGCATCTCAATTAATATATGGGCAAAGCTCAAATTTTCTCAAAAAAAAAAAAAACTTAAACTCCTTAGGCAGAGAAAATGAAACCAAAAAAGTATACATTTGGGGAAGCAAATTCACATTACGAAGGATTTAAGTACAGTTAATTTTGCCTTAAAGTAGTGAAATGATTGATAAGTGAACCATATGATCAATTAATGAAGCACTATAAACAAGGATGTCATCAAAATAAACAATACAAAATTTGTTAAGTAATGGCATGGGGATCTCATTTATTAATCTCATAAA
>NW_021343817.1:0-269 GCF_001605985.2 Dendrobium catenatum
TAAAATATACAAAATTTCTTTTTGAATTATATAAATTCATAATCACAAAAAGATTTAAGAACACATAATATATTTGTAATCTCTTTGGAATTTTGAATCAAACAACAAAATTCTTTCTTCTTTGTGGGCGATGATGTTATGGGTTATAATAATTGTCTATTTATGATATAGAAATAAATATGTGAATATACATTTTATTGAATCTATGCAAATTAAGAAATAATTTTGGAGTATTTGTTGAGATGATAGACCTATATTTAAAATTTAGA
>NW_021343818.1:0-1008 GCF_001605985.2 Dendrobium catenatum
TTAGTCGCTCAAAACCAATTACTTCCGTCCTCATTTCATGGGTAGTCATCATTCTTCGACTGAGGGCGTCAGCAGCCTTATTCTCAGTTCCTGCTTTGTGTCTAATCGTGTAAGTGTACTCCTGCAGGAATTCAACCCAACGGCCATGGCGGGCATTGAGTTTCTTCTGTGAATTGATGTATCTTAAGGCTTCGTGATATGAGAATATCACAAATTCCTGGGGCAGTAAATAGTGTCTCCAGTATCGGAGGGACTGAATGACCGCATAGAATTCCTTTTCATAGGTAGAATACCTCTGACGAATGTCGTTCAGCTTCTCACTAAAGAATGCTACAGGGTGTCCTTCCTGAGATAAAACTCCTCCTATACCAATTCCTGATGCATCACATGTTACCTCAAAGACTTTAGAAAAATCAGGAAGACGCATAACAGAGGATTCAACCATTTTTCTCTTAATATCCTCGAAAGCCTTAGTGGCAGCTGTCGTCCAATGAAATTCGCCCTTTTTGAGGCAGTCGGTTATGGGCGCCACTATAGTGCTAAAGTTTCTAATAAACCTTCTATATAATGTGGCCAATCCGTGAAAACTCCGAACGTCTCTTATAGTCTTGGGCTCAGGCCACTCATTAATCGCTCTAATCTTTTCATGGTCGGCTGAGATTCCTCGAGCTGAAATTATAAATCCCAGAAAGGTAACACTATCGGTGAGAAACACACACTTCTGAGGGTTTGCGTACAACTGCTCTTTCCTCAAAATCTCGCAAACTTGTTTCAAGTGTTCCAAATGTTGGTCTATCGATTTGCTATAGATTAAGATATCATCGAAATAGACAACCACGAATTTTCCGAGAAACGGTCGAAGGACCTGGGTCATAATCCGCATGAAGGTGCTAGGGGCGTTGCTAAGACCAAAAGGCATAACCATCCACTCATACAATCCGTCTTTTGTTTTGAAAGCCGTCTTCCATTCGTCCCCAGGGCGGATTCGGATTTGATGATACCCGCTTT
>NW_021343819.1:0-383 GCF_001605985.2 Dendrobium catenatum
GAATTACAGAATTGATTAAATTTACTGTATGATTCGGCTTTAGTTGTCATTGGATAGAGCCAACAGAATCTGGTACAATCATCTATGAAGATAATGTAATAACGATAGCCATTAAGAGAGGTTACGGGTGCAGGACCCCATACATCGCTGTGTATAAGCTGAAATGGTGAAGATACATGCGTAGTGTTTTGGGGAAAGGGTAGCTTATGGCTTTTAGCCATATTACAAAATTTGCATACGTGATGTTTAGGAGAATAACTAATGCTACTATCTACGGCTGCCAATGTACGAAGAGCGAGTTGATGTGGATGGCCGAGACGATCATGCCAGCGGGAAGCAGAGCTGAATCGAGAGTGAAGAGCTTGTTGTAGATGGTTGGCTGA
>NW_021343820.1:0-542 GCF_001605985.2 Dendrobium catenatum
GCAGAATTAATAATCAAGGACAAGAGTAACGAGAAATTTTGATGTGATACAAAGACTTTAAACATTATAAGTATAAGATAGATTTGCTTAAGCAAGCTTAAGACAAGATCACAATTCCAGAACCAATCTTTAACTTGAGATAGATTTTTGATTAGAGAAGAAAACTATGCCACTAAAATAGGTTAGAGAAAGAGACACAATCACAAAATATTCCTACCATTTAAGAGATTGAGTAGATAAAAACATATTGACTACAAATTTCTAATGACAAGGACAAGGAATATAATACCATATTAGCAATGGTTATGAAAACTAAGTAAAGAGAAGGAAAAAGAAAAGTAAAACACAAAAAAAAAACTAAAACAACAAAAAGGAAACAAAAGTGAAAATAAAAAATAAAAAGCAAAAGAAAAACAAAAGAAAATAAAAAGTTTTCATGCATTTATGTCAATCACACCCAACCTGGTCCTTAAAGAGCTGAAAGTATCGAAGGCCAGTGGTTTAGTGAAGATGTCTGCTAGTTGATTTTTAGTTGTCACATG
>NW_021343821.1:0-270 GCF_001605985.2 Dendrobium catenatum
TTATATATTTTGGTTCATGTGAATCATTGTGCTCATACAACCTTCCATATTATTTTCGTACTTAATTATTTTATATATTTATTTTGATATAAAATTGAACCAATATCTTTTTGCTTAATTTAAAATTTCATAAAATATGCTAATTCTTTCATCATACACATCTCAAATTTAAAACTCGTCATTTGAGAAATCTCTCACGTGTTGAGTTATAAGTAGCTCCAAATAGTATACCTTTAATATAGATTTGAATAACTAAAATATTATATCCTA
>NW_021343822.1:0-286 GCF_001605985.2 Dendrobium catenatum
GGATATGGGTGCCAATTGATTTATTTGACAAGATTTATTTCAACAGTAAATATGTTTTAATTGGAATTTGATAGATAATGTCCAAATAGTAATCTCATCAAAGAAGTTTTCCCATAGGAAATATTCTGAATGGGGATGTTAACTTGTCCTAAAGAGTAATTTGAATTTTGACCAACCTTGTTTTGGTCTAGATCATTTATATACTTATTTTACAGTTGCTTCTTAGGCTGATGGAGTGCATTGATAGTTGGGCTCACAACTATATATATATATATATATATCGCCA
>NW_021343823.1:0-718 GCF_001605985.2 Dendrobium catenatum
TGATGATCTTCTCCATAATTGGATCAAGAGACATTTCTGCCATGGCAACGACGATCGATGTAGGGCGGAACAACTGAACAGTAAGAAAAAAAAGGAGAGTGGAAGAGATGAAGATTAGATAGTCTACTGGCTCACGACTCCTGTTTAAGATAGGGAAATCCTTTCATCCTTCATCTCAACCGTTACTTTAAAATCCGACAGCTTAGTGGAGAAGTCAACAGCGCGGAAATGGTCAATTGTGGCGTCGCATAAAACAATTAAACTTAAGCTCAAGTCAAGCAAACGCACACGCAAATTCAGGGCATCTCCAACAGAACGGCAAACACTTACTTTGCTCCAACCGATCGTCATTTTTGACGTCATTTGATCGCGGATGAACAGTGTGACGCCAATATTGGCGATGCACTATTCATCTACGCCATTTTTTTATCTCTACCAAACAGGTTCGGAAGAAAGGCGCAAAAGAAAAGCGACGGTTTTAAGCGGCAAATGGCGTTGGATTGGAGATGAAACACCACATTTTTTTGTTTCACTGCATTTTGGAGTGAAAAATAAAATTTTAGGTTGGAGATGATCTCAAGTGAGGATCGTGCAAAACAAAAATTCTCGAAACTGTTAATTGAATTTGAACAACTTGATTAACAAATTAGAGAGATACGAGAAGTGCAAAAAATTTAAAAAGGCCAAATTGACTAAACTAATTTGAAATAAATTTGAT
>NW_021343824.1:0-376 GCF_001605985.2 Dendrobium catenatum
ATCAATTGGGGAACACTAAAGATGGAGCTGGTGGTTGGAGGCAGGAAGAGAACTATTCAGGGTGATCCCGGGCTGACCAAACCAGGGGTTTCTCTCAAATCCCTCATCAGAACCATTCATGCGGAAGGAGGAGGCTTCTTAGTAGAGTTACACCGCCTGGAAGGAGTCAGATTGGAGAAAGAAGGCAATGTTCCCTCTGCGGTACAGCCGCTCATACACCAGTTCAGTGAAGTCTTTCAACCACCCCAGGGGTTACCTCCTCAGAGAGAGTTGGAGCATGCCATTACGCTGAAAGAAGGTGAGACTCCGATCAACGTCCGCCCTTACCGCTATCCCCAAATTCAGAAAGATGAGATTGAAAAGCTGATCCGGGAAA
>NW_021343825.1:0-349 GCF_001605985.2 Dendrobium catenatum
TTATTAAAATGGATATAGTAAAATGCAGATTGATTATTTTCTTATAAAAAAATTAGATCATTTAGATTGCAAATATTGTAAAGTTATTATGAGTGAAAATTTATGTGCCTAACTTTGATTATTAATTTTGGACTTTACGATAAAGAGACATAATATAAAATAAAGTAAAATATTATTCTAGGATTAGATGGGGGCATTTAAAGAATATTAATTAAAATATTTTTGAGAGTAAGATTTTAGATCTTAAGATTTTGTCTGTGCATGAGGATGCTAATGTTATGTGGGAAAATTTGACTAGTGATATTAAGAATATTTTAAAAGATGTGTTGGAGTTTCGAAGGGAATAACT
>NW_021343826.1:0-226 GCF_001605985.2 Dendrobium catenatum
AGCATTACATTCAGAATTTTGTTTAGCACTTAGAGTGTCAAACACATGCTTTTACCCTATTGGCCATATCTTTTAGGGGATTTTAAGCAGTACCTGTCATGCAAGCATTTTATTATTTATGAGCGCCCCCCATTTTAGATATGACCACCTACAAGAAGAACAAGTATATTTCTACACTATCCACTTAAAGGCAAGTGCCCACACACAGACAATCCAAGGGCAATCA
>NW_021343827.1:0-222 GCF_001605985.2 Dendrobium catenatum
AACCCGAACTCAACCCATTTGTTCAAACGGGTCGAATACGCGAACCTGAACCCGACCCGTTTTGAAATCGGGTCGGGTCCAACCCGGATTTTTTGGGTCGGATCCAGATCGGGTTTTCATGTCGTGTCAAATATTGACACCCCTACTTTTTATTAATTATATCTCTCAATTAGGGAGCTTTCTTTTATTTGTGATGGTTACCAAACATCAAAGGCTCGTGTT
>NW_021343828.1:0-496 GCF_001605985.2 Dendrobium catenatum
AATGTTGGCAAGAAACCCGAAGAGGTTCCGCTTCACGCGGCTCACTGGAAATGATTCAATACTGGCTGTTGAACAAGGGCCGGCTTTCGAGCCAATTAGATGCAGGTTTTCTTCTGGCTTGCCATGTTCTGAAAACTGAAAAGGAGACTCGTTTGACTATGATTTTCTTTGGTAGCACAGATCATTCATCGAGAATAAGAAGTACTGGCACGGCACACTCAGGCCAGAGAACGGTAACCACCTTGTGGTTGGGAGAAAGGCGTCAGAATAGGGGCGTGTCTTCGATCCAGTTCCCTAGCTTCGTGAGTGGAAAACAAAGGCATTAGGTTCAATAGGGCTTTTTCCCAGTGCATCAAGGATCACGACTTCTGCCTTCTCAGGATCTGCTAATGCTAACTCAGCAACAAAGAAGAAGCGAGGGCGAGCTTAGGCTACCGGTGGCTCACTTGCTTCTAAAATGCCCGGTTCCACGAAAGAAGTGGATTTGGTTAGGAGG
>NW_021343829.1:0-251 GCF_001605985.2 Dendrobium catenatum
CTTTAAACATTAATTTAATTTCAAAATAAAAATATGAGTAAATATTCTTTTTTCATAGGGGTAAATTAAATATTTCTTATATATTTGTTTATTAAAATAAATATTTAAATTTAGTATCATGATTAAATAAAAAGTGAATATTATTTTTATCTTTTGGAATGAATTGAATATTCCTTATATAGTTTATTAATGAGAGTAAATTCATTAATTTAGTTTCATGATTGAAATGATAAGCTAATATTACTTTTATC
>NW_021343830.1:0-831 GCF_001605985.2 Dendrobium catenatum
ATATCGTTCAAACAGACCTCATCCAAAGGGATATCCTTGATGAGATTAGGATCCGAATGGGCTAAGGTATCAAGGTTTAAGGGTTCTGGATCTCCTAAATCAGGATTTAATTCAGGCAGGGAGTCTAATTCAATTACTTCAGTTTCATCCTCAAAGAAGTTCTCATTATCTGTGATATCATTAGTATCCACGAAATGGACGCACTCAGCTTCAGGGTCATGGGACTCCTTATTTGCAATGCATCTTTTGGTTAAAATTACACTCGCAGGGTCAACGACTGGATAGCTAGGAGTCATCCCCAGGCTAGGTGAAGACCTATAGGGTGGGGCAGCAATCCTGAAGTTACTAAGGTATGGGTTGTCTCGACCACAATGATGTCCACAGTTTGTTCTAACAAAAGAGGCAGGGTGGGGTTCCAGAGGAAGATTACTAGGTGTTGGGGCCACTAAGTGAGTGTGAGTGGTATGTAGGACATGTTTAGGGGTAACCAAAGAGGTAGGGACTTGAGTAACTGCCTTTCGGTGAGGACTAGAAGTCACGATATCATATTGGAGTGTAACAGGTGAGTAGGGCCGACTTTCACGTGTAGGGTCCTTGAGAATGTTGTACCCTAAAATTTGATGAACAGGGGGTTGCCTAATCTTACAATTAGACGGTTGGCCACAAGTAGGGGATTTATATTTTAATCCAAGTTCTCGTCTCATATTTTTCCAATTGGAAGTAAGATATTTGCCACAAGACTCTTTATGATCTTCCAACCTCATCCAAAATTGGCGAGCACTTACCGTTTAGGTGAGACTCATCAATGCTAACCTGGCGGGACTTAGGGAT
>NW_021343831.1:0-325 GCF_001605985.2 Dendrobium catenatum
TTCCTAAATAATATTTAATAATTATCTAATTTATTTTTTGGATTAATTAATTTAAGAAATTATGAAAAATAATATTTTCTTTAAAAACTCACTTTTATGTTTTTAAAAACATTCCTAATGCTCTTAGGAATAACTTTTGTAAAAGTACATTATAGAAATTGGGTTTTAGTAAAAAGCCCTAATTTTTCATCCTCCAAAAATTTCTCCAAAATCTTTGATTCTACCGTTAAAATGTTCCTCTAATCATTCCTTAAAGGTTTTCATAAAGAGATTTCGAAAGAAAATCAAAATTCTATAAAATCTTAGAAATTTCGCCTCCAAAAAT
>NW_021343832.1:0-235 GCF_001605985.2 Dendrobium catenatum
ACTTTCAATTGGTATTAGAGCGGGGTTTCAAAAATAATGTTTTAGAAAACCTTAAAAAAATTAATGATGGCTCATTTTGGTAATCATAATATTGCATAGTGTTATTCTTTAACCCGTCCACCCCTGTTTAACAATATTCTATTAGATTTCTAAAAAATTAAAATATCTACTTTTTATAGTATATAGACTATCGTATGCGAATGTTGGTTCAAGAAGGCTATATTGCACCAATTAA
>NW_021343833.1:0-450 GCF_001605985.2 Dendrobium catenatum
AACTACACATATTGAACTTGACCAAGCTCATGTCTTCCACATAGCTTTCATTAACGTGTTGAAATGCTTTTAATCCTGAGCCCATATCTGCCCACAAGGAGACAATACAGATAAGTATCCATCTCTTTTACTTTTTTACTGGTTTTTCTTCTTTATTATTTTGAATTCACCTCCTAATTTAGGTTTCAATGGGATAACTTTCTTATTGCTTTATAAAACTGCTATTAAGAAAATATTTTTTTAAAGTTCTTATAGAAAGCAACTTTCTAGTATAAAATTTTAGCAAAATAATAAGAAATTAAGGTTTCGTTTGGGATGGCTTTCTTACTGTTTTTTAAAGCAGATTTTTAATGCAAAAATCAGAAATTTTGTACTAAAAAATTGCTTTAAGAAGCAGTGAGAAAGCCGTCCCAAAGGAAGACTAAACTGTTCAAAACAAAGCCTGAGGCA
>NW_021343834.1:0-250 GCF_001605985.2 Dendrobium catenatum
GTTCGGCCGCCAATAACATGTCGCCACGTGCTCTTACCCTTTACCGTGCGGCCCGACGACTTGACTCGGACCGGAACCCGAGAATGCTATGTTCACGTATTGGGAGGTATTACTCGGTATTTGCTCGATATTGCTAGGTATTGCTTGACAATAACGAGAAATATCGCTCTGTAAAGACAAATACCGAGTAATACCGAGAAATACCGAGTTGTTCCGAGTTTTTTCTTACCGAGTTTTTCTAGAAAAACTA
>NW_021343835.1:0-1052 GCF_001605985.2 Dendrobium catenatum
AAATTCATTCACAAAACCATAAAACCTACAAGAAACCCGATCCTCTGTCGACAAATTGATAGAGTCGACAAAGTTCAATACAAAAATAGAAATGACTCCAAATATGCTGACGATGGTTGTGTTGAATGTATATCTCAATTGGATGGGTTAATTTCAAATAATTCAAAAACGTCATCCCAAATGTCCCCAAAACCCAAACTCCAAGAAAAAAATCCCAATTTCAAAATATTTTAAAATAGAAATCCAATCATTCAACACTTAAAAGTTAAATCCATTCAAGCATAACAATTTGTCGAGGTGGACAAATTCAAATATAATTTCAGCTCACATAGAGCCAAATGCCTAGTTAAAAATATTATTAGGATCCATTCTCAAACAATCTCCTACCAATAAGGATATGGTATGTGTCATCTGACTGGTGGTTTTGCCGCCAAATGGCATCGCAGGATAAACGGTTATGATTCGGGTCTCTCTGAACTAAGTGGTTTTGTCGCTAAATGACACCACGAAATATCGGTTATGACCAGAGCCAATACATTTCTTAGTGGCATCAAATTTTTGAGATATGAATCAATATGATATAATCGATAGGGGATAAAGCCATCTGTCAGCTAAGGTGGATTCAAATTATTTCCCGTAGACAAATATCCACCCCAGGTCTACAAGGTCCCCTTGGACGAAGCAACCCATGGTTGCCGACAAGGACCCTTCTATCAGGTTGGGTCGACTACCTCCTCAGACTAAGTAGATCAGGGTCCACGATGGCCCGGGACGACATATGTTGGAGAATTTTTGTATCCTCAAATGAATTGCATATTTTATAATCGAGTACGACATAAGAACATGATATATTATCCGAAGGGTAAATATATTATTTTCTTTTGGACTCAATCATAAAATTTACAATTTGAAACAGAGATTCCCCCACTCGATATTTGGTCGAGTGGGATTTATTTATTTCTGGGGTTCAGACGTCCCATAGGGGCTATGGGGCATGTAATATCAGTTTTGCTCTAGGTTCGTCCAGGACGAAGTTGGATCGTCCGGGATGA
>NW_021343836.1:0-261 GCF_001605985.2 Dendrobium catenatum
GCTTTGTTGAGCGGGGTCTAGTCCGTTCCACTTGGCCCGATGAACAAGCTCTACAGCAGGCCCGAGTCTGGCGAACTGATTTCCCCCAAGGTCTAGGAGGCATAGGTTATATGGGATCAAATCAGTCTAGTGAGGCCAGCATTCGTGCCATTTCCCACGCTTATCCGGTTGTTTCTCTTGCCGACGAAGAAGACCCGGATGGTGAGGAAGATGACATACTTGATGCACCACAAGAGTTCGAAGATGGCGTCACTTCTGCCA
>NW_021343837.1:0-749 GCF_001605985.2 Dendrobium catenatum
CTCCATGTGTCCAAGTGGGGACCAAAAGGGCTTTACACATAGGATGTCATTTCCATGTCCTTGGATGCTGCTACCACCAACTCCCTAGATAGATGGCACTCATCTGGAGGCTCATCCAGTAGATCCCAGCCCTCCATTCAATCTGGAAGGAATTGAATAGGGCAAAAGGCTCAAATGAGCCTCATTCTCTCTTGAACCCTCTCTCTCCACTTTCAACCTCTCAAGCCAAAGTATATGTTCTATTGAGCTCCCCAAAGACTCCTCAACACATCCCCACTCAAATCCCGCCGGTCAAGGCCCTTTCCGGCAAGCTTCCCGGCGAACCTATCCCAAATCCGTTCTAGGAACTATAGCACTCGATCCAGGAGCTTTCAAGCCGAGGTGTCTTCTACAAAATGGAGCGTAGACAGTCTACAAATGCAACAATTCATTAAACGGGTTAATCCGTCCAAAATTAAGGTGAAAAATTGAAACCCTAGAGCTAGGTACACTAGTCTAAATAGATTTTTGTAAAGCTCATTTTAAGCTAATCCAAATTTTCCCAAAAATTTATGTTCACTTCTTCTATTTAAGTTTAAAATTTCAAAGTGTTTCATCCACTGTATCAAACGAACGAGCCAAAAAATGAGATTCAGGGTGTCCCGTTAGTCTGGCTTAGGTGTACATTTTCTGGACCGTTGATTGTTTGATCGACGGTCCAGATTAAGTCATCCCGCGATCTGATTCGGCTGTATAGTTGATCCCTCGCT
>NW_021343838.1:0-234 GCF_001605985.2 Dendrobium catenatum
AAACGACTGTTCGACAAAGGTGCCATGTCTGGATATATGAATGCGATTGGTAGGGAGATCCATATATGTGTATCCTTTGTAGGAATTCGAATATCCCAAAAAGACACAAGATGTAGATTTAGGTGCAAGTTGACAAATATGAGGAGGTAATGGGAAGCATTCGCACCCAAATGTACGGTGCGAATACAAAGGTTGGATGTTGTAGAGAAGTTGAAGCGATGAAAGATTTTTTTT
>NW_021343839.1:0-252 GCF_001605985.2 Dendrobium catenatum
TTTGAACAGAATTTGTCATATCGTCCAGGACGATAAGGGTATCGGCCAGGACGATGTGACTAGGAATTGAATTCAAGGAAAAGATGGTGATGATCAAGACCCTCAAAAAATAAAACAAAAGAAAAAATAGTCAAAACACAACAAAAGAAAAATAAAAAAAAATGAGGGAAAAAAATGAATATTTTTGAATTTTAATCTTTCTATTTTTTTTTTAATTTTATGGAGGCATCATATGAGAATTCTTTTCAAAAA
>NW_021343840.1:0-279 GCF_001605985.2 Dendrobium catenatum
TGACATGCATCACAAAGATGGTCCTTAGTAAAGTCTAATTTTGGCATACCTCTCACTAAGTTCTTTTGGGTAATTCTCCTAAGATTTTTTATACTAGAATAACAAAGTCTCCTATGCCAAAGCCATGATTCAACATAAACAGTTTTTAAACAAAAAGTAGGAGGAGATTGAATAGAATTCAAATCTAGCATGTAAATATTATTTACCCTTTTTCCATTTAAAACTTCTTTTCCATTTAGGCTTAATATGCAGCTAGTAGGTAAAAATTTTATATTATAT
>NW_021343841.1:0-265 GCF_001605985.2 Dendrobium catenatum
TCACTTCATATATCATTTGTTAATGTATTAAATTCGTTATTGATCGAATTTCAAATACAACACAAGCTGTTCCGCTCTCATGACCTTGCTGCAAATGTAGGTCATCTTTCACTACTTTCGGTTATCGGTTACCGCTATCATTGGGCTTTATACTATATTTATTTTATCGTAAATTAATTTGAAATGAACCTCCCTAACTTTTAATTAAGTAGAAAATCAATCTTTTTTAGAATAATATGTTTATATTCTAGTCATATTTATAACC
>NW_021343842.1:0-251 GCF_001605985.2 Dendrobium catenatum
CCCTAACCGAGCCTCCCCCCCCCACCCCATAACCGCCAGCCTCCCTTTGTCTCCTCTAGCTGCCGACCACCTCTCCAAACCCTATAGCCACCGGCCTCCCCTTGGCCCCCTGCCGCTGGCTACCCCTCCAAATCCTTCATGAAATTTGAATTTTAAAATTCAAATCCCCCTTATTTACCTTCCTAAAATAACTCATATCAATTTGGAAAGTGTCTTTATTTGAAATCATTTCTATTTTGAAAAATTTTAAA
>NW_021343843.1:0-233 GCF_001605985.2 Dendrobium catenatum
CCCCGGTACTCTCCATAACCTCCCATTCCTCGAAGATAAGGAGCTCCCCAAGTGTCCCGGTCCTCCCTCCGACGTTGGTATCTGAATCCTTCATCATATTCTCCTCTTCCCCTTTCAAAATCAGTACCTCGACGATGATATTCTTCTCTTCTTTAGCCAAAATCTGCATTTCTCTCATATTCCCCCTCCTGCCTTCAAAATCAGCACCTCGACACTGAAAATCAGCACCTCGA
>NW_021343844.1:0-298 GCF_001605985.2 Dendrobium catenatum
TACTCCAGCACTTGTACCTTCTTCTTCTTCTCTTTCTATTGTAGTGCTTATTGAGCACATTTCTTTTTCTTCTGATGTATGTAATAAGAAAATGTATGAAAGAGAAAAATATGTTGTAACCTCTGAGGGGAAGACAGGGTTCCTTCCAGCACTTATGCTGAAGGACTTTGTTCTCCCTTCATTTGATGAAGAAATAATAGAAGAAGGTGATTCTGGCTACTTCTGGTGTTCTTTTCCTACTGCTTTTAATTCTAGTTCTATTTCTACTTCTACTAGCACTCACTCTTTTACTGCTTTA
>NW_021343845.1:0-1376 GCF_001605985.2 Dendrobium catenatum
CCTTCCTATTCTATAATCAGTGGAAGAAAATGAGGTAGAATAACTCAGGGGAGCTCCTCCTCCTCACATCATTTTGACGATCATTTCCTTTCTGCCAGAGATGAAGAAGCCTACCTCAAGTACAAAGAGGCCAAAATCACTCCATCTCAAATGTTAAATCAACCCACCCTTAATTTCAAGGTGATGAACATCGTTACCTCCACGACTCTTCTATTTCTTCTTATAATTGCCTTTCCCTATAATTCAGAACTTCTTTATGAATTCTTGGCCAATCTTAGAATAATCATAGAAATATCTGCCATGACCTCCTTTGTGTACCATCAAAATGTAGAGATCACCAAAGTCAATTTAGTAGAACATATAGGACTTTCAACCCAAGGACCTCATCCTTTATCCCCACTCTCCAAAGAGTTTGACTGGACTTCCATCAATATGCTCCTTAGAAATATGCCATCAAGCCAACACTAACCCTTAGTCCAAACTTTAACTCAGAATGCCCGTATCATCTAGTACATCCTTAGAACATCAATTATACCGAAAGCTGGAGATTGAAAAAACATAACTCCACATATGTTTGTAGTCACTTACCTAATTATATTGAATACCTAGTTTGAGGAAGCCCAAATAATTCTAGACTATATCCATAACATGACTCATATTTGACATCCAAGTACCCAAAGAAAACATAATATTGCCTTAGGACACATCATAGGACACATCCTAGAACTCAAATACCAACTCAACTTTCTTGGTTCATCCAAAAATGTTCTTATTTTCTATATGGATGCCCACTTTTGTATCCTTTTCCATCAGGGACAAGCGCAAACCAAGCAAGACTTTGATGAAGAATGGAAAGATGTTCCTACTGTTGGAGATCCACCACCACCTGCACCTGCCTACCCTAAGCACCCTCAAGATGACATAATCCAGCAGATCGAACGGTTCGAAACTAGGTTAGATTGTCATATTCAACAATAAAAATAATAGCATGAGGAAGCTATGAGATGTTTAGGTGAACAATTTTCCTTGATTGACAACCAATTTGTCTCCATCCATCAATCCTTTGACCACCATCACCACCACCTAATCAAGATCCACCTTACATGTAGTTCCTGTATATTTTGTCTTACCATTTTTCTGGTACTGCTTTCTTGCTTTGTTTGTTCTACCTCTTTTTGGTGATGTCAAAAGGGAGAGAAAATGTAATATTTGTTTCATTTTTATTTCAATAGAATCTTGATGTGTTTGCGCTACTTATTTTTCTATTTTTATTTATTATTGTCATGTTTAAAAATTTTTTGAGCTAGTCGTACTGTATGATTTTTAATCAAATTGTATAATATGTTATCTAGAAATAGGCTAAATAGCTAATTGGT
>NW_021343846.1:0-240 GCF_001605985.2 Dendrobium catenatum
TTTTGTTGAGTTCACTGCTTTTCATGAGTTTTTCCAGAGAAGCAGATCATTACTTTACTGGTTTTGAGTCCCTGTGAATTATTCTTTTGTTTTTCATGGTCTCTCTCTCTCTCTCTCTCTGCATAGTTATATATGATACTGGTTTTTGTAGTTAGATGAAATAATTGTCTCATTTGTGGGATTATCACATAATAAATATTTCCTCTATTTTTTGTTGTATATAATTCTAATTATTTATTA
>NW_021343847.1:0-308 GCF_001605985.2 Dendrobium catenatum
TGCGGCCGGCTGGAGTATCACTCATTGGGATAGCACACAGGTTAAGATGATGTCCATGCACTATATCTAGAAGCTCCTCCTTGACTGGATGTTTTGAGGTCGATGGGGTCATTATAGAAGGGGACAACTCAAGTGTGGTGAAACATATGCAAAAGTTCAAGCAACGGGAGCTATGGAAGCTTCGTCCGGAGGATGGAGACAAGCTAGACTAGCTGAACTCTTTCATAAGGTCTTATTTGTTCATACTTATAGGGATTATAACAAGGCAGGTCAATTTTGCGCTCAAAGAGCGATTGACGATACTTTTG
>NW_021343848.1:0-297 GCF_001605985.2 Dendrobium catenatum
CAAGGATGAAAAATGGAGAAGACGATTCAAATCCTTGGAGTAACTTTTATGAAAGAATCACAAACTTCCCTTTAAAACATTCTCTCTCTCTCTCCCAAACACTCGCTCTCCCTTTTAAGCTCTCTTAGGTCAAAAAAATAACAAAAGATCTCCTCTTGAAATAAGTAAGATATATTAAAAATAAGGTATTAAATTTTTATCTAATTTTTAACTTTCGGTCAAAGATGGTCCATATCATCTTATACGATTAGTGTATTTTCAACCCTTTCAGCCAAGATGATCTGGGAGGGTAGGACA
>NW_021343849.1:0-206 GCF_001605985.2 Dendrobium catenatum
GCATACCTTATGTCAATCACTTTTTAGATTAAATTTTTAAATGAATTTTATATAATTACATACATTTCTTGTCTATTTTTTCTTCACTTTTTGTTATTGTAAAAAATGGGGAGAAATTATTGTATTTGTATGTTTTATTTGCCTTTTGATTTTCTGTTATGGCTTGTGTTATTGTCTTGTATTTTTGTTAAATTTTTTTTTGAAAA
>NW_021343850.1:0-1437 GCF_001605985.2 Dendrobium catenatum
TGAACTTAAGCTTGGGGACACCTCTAATTAGGTCTTTCTCGGTCACTCTCCTAAGGGTTTTCATACTGGAATGACATAATCTCCTGTGCCATAACCAAGAATCATCAGCAGTAATTTTTAAGCAAAATGAAGTAGCACATTAAATATTATTTAAATCAAGCATGTAAATATTGTTGATCTATTTTCCCTATAAAATAATGTTATTATTTAAGCTTATAATATAAGTGTTTGCCAAGAATTTTATGATGAAACCTTTATCACATAGCTAATTGATACTGAGCAAGTTGTGTTTTAGTCCATCTACAAGTAAAATATTTCAATCAAAAGTTTCTTGGAGTTTCTAATTAAACATGTGCCCACCACTTTCCTGGTGGTGTTGTCTCCAAGAATAAACTTATCTCCAGCCCTGCCCTCCAACAAAATGAATTGATTAGCATCTCCAGTTATATGTTGTGAGCATCCGATGTCTAGGTACCACATGCTCTTATGAGGCCTTTTATGAGAGCACTCCTACAAAATTATCAAACATCAGATTTAGGAACCCAAACATATTTAGGTCTCTTCTTATGGAAAGTAGTATGCAATGCATGTATGTTATGCTGTGAATCATGCAATTTGGGTCTCCACACCCAATGTGTACTACGATGAATGGTGCAAGTGTGTGCTATGTATCCTAACATGTCACATGAAAAGCATCTAACTCTAAGAAAATGAAGTACTAATCTACTCAGGTGGTGATGCTTCTTTCTCCACAGCCAAAGAGATCTTTTTTTTCCAAAACTTCCCTCAAGACGAGCCTTGAATCCGATGGTAGAGATGCATTTAGGCCTATAAGAGGGAACTATAAGCTCTTAAACGCACCAAACTGACATTATCGTCCAGGACAATCGCTCGATCGTCCCGTACTATATGCATAAAAAGAGGGCTTGAGAAAATCCTAAAAACTCAATTCCAATGCCAAATATCATCCAGGACGATCACAGTATCGTCCCATACGATGCGCTTAAAAAGAGGACTTTAGAAAACTCTAAAAACTCAATTTTGGGACCCAGAATTGTCCTAGATGATCGCAACATCGTCCAGTACGATGTACATAATTTGACCTAATAGTCCTAGACGATATTTGGATAGTCCGGGATGATTAGTACAAAAATGTACAAATCGTCCAGGATGATATCGTGGATCATCCAGGACGATTAAAAGAAAAATTATGGTATTTCAGCTTTGACGATTTAGGAAAATCAAGTATGTCGACAAACATCATCATATTCGATATATAGATCGTCCAGGATGATTAGATTGAAAAATTTAACCATAATTAACCCCCTAATCATATGATCAATTTAGGCATGATTTGTATTGATCGTCCTAGACGATCAAGATCATATGGGATGATTAGAATAAAAATTAAATCTTAAAATCTTGCCTAAATTAGCA
>NW_021343851.1:0-237 GCF_001605985.2 Dendrobium catenatum
GGTTTAATTTTTATAACACCAGAAAAAGGAATGATGAACTTTTCCTACCATTTATCGGAGCCCAGCACAAATAACGAAGCTGAATACGAAGCTCTGATAACCGGTTTGGAACTTGCAATTCTAATGGAAATTAAAGAGATTAAGATCTTTGGAGATTCCCAGCTGGTTATTAACCAAGTGGCCGGAACCTATAAAGTCTTGAATCCTAATCTCCTAAAATATCACCAGTACACACTT
>NW_021343852.1:0-1105 GCF_001605985.2 Dendrobium catenatum
GAGATTTGACCCCTCCGGTTGAGATTTCCAGTCAACGTGGCCATCATCAGGGTGACATTAAGGTCACTTTTATTTTTGTAGGATTTTGGGAGGCATTTCACAATTCAAGTCATGTCGACTCCAATCCTTTCAAGGAGGAGGATGAATCTTGATTATTTGACCCGTGCAGCATTTTCGAATCGTTGGATTTGTGATTTAGATATGACGATTGGAGCACATGTGGGTTATAGCATTTGACCCTGCGTAACATTCTAGGTTATTAGTGTTTGTAACTTTGATGCCCTGACCGGAGCACATGCAGGGGTATTTAGTTTAAGGGATCATATTTAATACATAAGGGGAATTTTAAAATATTTAAATATGATCCATTTATGCGAATGATTTTATTTTAGAATAAGGCCCAAGATTTTATTTAAGGGCCTACGAATGCCTTCTATCCGCTTGTACACAAGTTGCGGATCCAGTGGCGTTGTTCTAATTCAGGTTTCATTTATAGCACATAGAAGATATTCTTTACATAACTTGCAAGGAATGCTTATTCAACAGGCATTAGGAGATCGTGCTAGTGTTTGTAGAAGAATTGTATTGGTTGCTATGAATCTTCTGTTATCTTCTTTCTTTCTCCTCTTAATGCATCTCCACCATACTCGTATCTTAAGATGTATTGATGGGTACACAAATCATTGTAATCAGCCACATGCCATAAACTAACTTGATGATTGAAATTTCATATATCTTTTAAGGATTCATAAATCATCTTGGAAATGTTATCACAACTATCATGAAAATGCTTTGCGAGAATTGAGATACTCATTTATTCTCAACAAAATTATTTAAAGAAAAGGCAATGATAGTGTGAAGTATCGTGCTCCTAACACATTAATTTTTTAATCATAGGTGATTATCAAAAATATGTTAAGGGTGTCTTGTGGTCCACTTCTTCTTTGAAGCCAATCAAAAAGCACCATTACACTTATTGTATATATATATATTTACATCGGCTTTGTGTCTTAAAAAATTGGTGTATTATCTACATTTTGACAAGTGTAGATCGTAAGCTCTTACCATACTACACTCCTCTTGTTTTGCTTGCAAGAACACTTTT
>NW_021343853.1:0-225 GCF_001605985.2 Dendrobium catenatum
TAGCTTCTCCAAGGCGGGATCCACGACAAAATCGAAATCGCTCTTAACCAACCACCTAAGAGCAATTCTTATGCCCAGATATTGAAATTCATCCACAATTTTAATACCAAACTTTTTACCAATTTTCTGTCCGATAGTCTGTCTAACAGAATTACTGAACAGGATTTGTGATTTGGCTTTATTAATGCCCTGCCTGGTCCAACCACAGTAATCCCTGATTAAGTT
>NW_021343854.1:0-7154 GCF_001605985.2 Dendrobium catenatum
AAACAGAAATGTCATTATTGACTGAAAAGCAAATCAGTCGAAAACCTACTCTAAGCGAACCCTTGGTCACTGTAAGGCTTCGTTTGAGACGGCTTTCTTACTGCTTTTTAAAGCAGCTTTCTAGCACAAAAATATTTTTTTTTTATTTTTTTGGGTTAAAAAGCTACTTTAAGAAGCAGTAAGAAAGTCGTCTCAAATGAACCCTAAGTTTACATTAAAGCTTCATTTGAGATAATTTTTGACAATTACTTTCAAGAAATTTGCGTATTAAAAATCTATTTTAGAAAACAGTAATAAAAATATCCTAAACAAATCATTAATCTAGTATAATATTAACCGCTTTGATATAAGCTCAAGTTCATTTATTATATAACTCATTTTAACTTGTTTCTATTTGGCATATTTTCAAATAAAAAAAACATTTTGACTTAAAAAAGAGGTCAGTTTACCAAGAAGTTAGTATTTTTAATTTTAATGTTTTAATTAAATTATTTTATTTTTTGTTCAAATCTCCCTTTCAATATATATATATATGTTGCGGGCTAGAATATACGTGGCGATAGAATTAAAATACTATATCTTAACGTTGCACGGATATATAGCTCACACACATAGAACAGAGGATTTTTATGTGGAAAGCCCCGAAAAAAGGAAAAAATCACGGGGTCTAGCCCAGTTGAAAATGATTCCACTAGAACTTGAGTTGGTTACAATGGGCCGACTCGCCTCCAAGGGCGATCATATTACATGTATCAACTGTAGGACAGAAATTCGATTGTCAGGTGACGGCCCGATAGAACTTCGGACCTCAGGTGGTGGTCTGATAGAACTTTGGGCATCAGGTGGTGGCCTGGCAGAGCACAGGGCATCAAGTGGTTGTCCGGCGGAGCAGAGGGCGTCTGGTGGTTGTTCGGTGAAGGTGAGGGCCTCAAGTAGTGGTCCAGCGAAGTTGAGGGCCTCAGGTGGTTGTCTGGCGAAGGCGATGGCCTCAAGTGGTGGTTCGGCAAAGGTGAGGGTCTCAAGTGGTGTCCAACGAAGATGAGGGCCTCAAGTGGTGGTCCGGTGAATGTCAGGGCCTCAGGTGGTGGTCCGACGAAGGCGAGGGCCTATGGTGGTGGTCCGGCGAAGGTGAGGGCCTCAGGTGGTGGTCCGGCGAAATTCCGACGGTGGTCCGACGAAACTCCGACGGTGGTCCGGCAAAACTCCGGTGGGTCAAGTTGGAGCTTCTTCCTTCTCTTCTTCATTCTCTTCTATTTTTCTCTTCTTCTCTTCTTTTTTGGATCCCTTTTCAAAAGAAATGAGAAGTCTATTTATAGATTTATGGAGTGGCATGCCCCATAAATATGTGATAGATCAAGGGAAAATGGGGAGTGGTTGGATGGACAGCCGATGTTGAATCCCTTGATCATGGACCGTTTAATGGACATTTGAACATCTTATTGACGTCTCGAATTTAGTGATTATTACGGCTCAGTGGATTCGTCTCCCAAGCTACCAGTCGAGTCCGCCGGCTCGATCGACTATAAGAACATTACATTTAAAAAACCGTTTGGTAATCCAAATTGTGGTTGAACCTTCCAATGAGACACTTCAACTCCTTGCATTTTAGACCGTTTGGGCTTGGATTCGGTTTGAATTTAGTGTGCTTCTGTGTCTCGTATTCTCGAGCAACGATCAGTTCGACTATTTGACGGATGTGCTAAAATCGGGAGCTCGGATGGCCCAACTTTAATTTTTGTAAGTTTCCCAAACTTGATTTGCATTGAGATTCGTACCCAATCCACAATATATATATTACTATATATAATATATTATATACATATATATATATATATAAATACTATATATATATATATATTATATATATATATATATTATATATATATAATATATATATATATATATATATATATATACTTTAAAGGTTATTATAGGAATCATTTGAATAATTAATGTGGTATAAAGTCAAAAATATTAAACTTATTAGAAAACATTATTCTTAAAACTCTTTACATAGATCAGCTCCCTTTAAATATTTTTAATCATTTATGTTATGTTCGAAGTAATCCAAAATTAATTCTTTTTAGCTTGATCAGTTAAACCTTAATTAAAATTACTATGGGTGTGTTGTAATTTATTGTTTAAATGATTAGCGATGAAATATTACACTCAAGTGTTGCCCATTTTCTCTCTCTCTCTCTCTCTTTACTTGTCACTTTCTTTAAGAGATGGCACGCAGACTTGCTAGCGTTGAAATTTATTGTTATTGATTGGAGCTTGACAAATGGCATACTTATTAATTAATATTATTTTTATTTTAAATTTGACCATTTTACCAGCATACATATATATATAATTATAGAAAAAAATTCAGGAATTAATATGATATCAATATAAATCATATCAGCAAATTTATATTGGGGATTTAAATAATTTGATGATAGATAAATCCGAATGGAGTAAGATCACAACTAATTTGAATTCACATGAGATTAAGGCTTCATTTTAAGACATCTTTATTATCACATCTTAAAATATTAATTACAAAAAATTTTTAATTTTGATTATAAAGCTACTTATAGAAGCAGTAAGAAAGCTGTACACCCCCCCCTAACGAAATCATAAGGCTTCGTTTGGAATATCATTTCTTACTTGCTTTCTAAAGCAACTTTTAAGTTAAAAAATTTTGTGTTACTAAAAAGCGTGTTTTAAAAAGCAGTAAGAAAAGTAGTCCTAAACAAAGCTTAAATTACGAGCCTTCATAAGCATAATTTACTTTTTTAAAGCTCTTTACAGAGCCAATCATCTTCCAAATTATGAATGTGCTTGTAGTAGATCTGCACAAACTGAAGTGGTCATTGACACCACTAAAATGTCTAATAAATATAAAAAAAGGGAGCGGAACATAATTTAGACTATCACATAGTCTAAACTTGCAAAAATGACTAAAATGGACAAATTTGAAATTCTTAAAAAATGTTAAGTTGTTTAGAATAATATAAATATATTAATTATGCGAGACATCGCCTAATAATGTATATGGTAAGAATTATATTTAATTATATAAAACCAATATAATTTGAATTATTGAAATTTAAATTTATTATGATTAATTCTATGGTCAATAAAAGATAATTTGGATCATTCGTTTAGGCACCGTTTGAGTCAATAATTAACTCCTGGAGCGTATTATGACCAATCCGCGGGAAATAGAACTATGCGTCCTCTCTCTCCTTCTCTCATTTAAGGAGGACGTTATTTTGCATCCATAGGAGAACTAACTCATAAAGAGAAAGTGAAGGGTGAAGGGAGAAGGGAGAAGAAACCATAGTTCGAAATTTGACGGAATTCAAAATGAAGCAAGGATGTTATTCTTCCGATTAAAAGATTAGTGAAAATCATTCTTGTAAGATCTTGAAATTTAAGACTTATCGCCATCTGTTAAAATCTCACAAATTTTTTCCGTTTCGATTTTTCTTCTTCCAATAATTATGGAAACGCAATAGTTCTTGCTAAAAGTTAGAAAAAGAAACCTCCATAATGATGTTAGGAGTTTCTTTGTTTAAAAAAAGTTACATAAAATCCAATATAAAGGGGAAAAAGTTCCCTGTATGTATCGGGGAACCCCCAAATAATCGGCCATAATGTGGAGTAAAAGTTCTTGAAAAGAATATTTTTAAGGAAATTTTCCATTTGAAAAGGCTACATAATTCTAAACCACTTGAAGAAGAATTGTTTTTAAAACCCCATTAATAATTCCCAAAAACTATTATCCGGGGTCATTGGAAAAACCCGGCAATTTGGCTGGCGGGCCTTGGGGGATTTTCCAACATGTCCCGGGAAGGGCTTTTTCTCTTTTGCTTACTTGGCACCGTTTATATTCTTTCCCCATTCAAAAAACCCCCAAAAGTACGAGCAAAGTATAAGGGCCTCATTTGTATCCCAAATAAAGGGGGCCAAAGGAAAAAGGGATTCTTGGCCCAATCTATTTCTTATTAAAGCCCCCACTAAAGGAAGCATTTCCAAATATAATGCACCCTTTTTTATTTAACAGCGGCAATCTATCTTTGTTATTTTCTTTTTATTTCTCTTAATTCTTAGTCTCATGGGTGCGGCCGACGGAACTTATACGAACAACTTGAGCGGTGCTGGCTAGAAACTCGCGGAAACGCAGGTAAAATTGAATAGCCGCCAGCGAACCGATCGAAAACCTCCCCCAATCGATGGGACGGCGGGAACCGTGCAGGCAATCCGGCGTGAGTCCTAAGTGATGCGACTCGCCACGCCAGGAAACATCAACATTAATCTGTTTCCGCCCAGGGATTACCAGTGGATTTTTTTCCCGCATTACATAATGAACCCACTTTCCGCGCCAAAGCAATTTAGAATTTCGTGGAGATCAACGTTTGGGGTGTGTGAAGGACGCCGATGAAGACGCCATAGCCACATGTTCCTGGACACTCGCGCAGGGGAAGCCAAATAAATGACATTTTATGAATGCTCCCTTACAGAGAATCCGCCTCGGATTATGGAGTGATGCATCCAAACATCACCTTCCACAAGGGCAGTCAAGCTATTAAGAAATTAATGTAGGAGAGGCGGCCAACGGTGGTTTACTGAAAGAGAGTGCAGACAACAGTGGACCGGACCTCAGCACTACGCATTGCAACCGGATCCCATACAGAATCTCGCAGTTAGCGTGCTTGGTGGCGATGAAGTAAAGAATGGGACGGGTTTTGGTGTAATGGTTTTGGAGTCTCATTTCTCCTGGGAAAGTCTCCGCTGTGGCACCCTTTTTTTAACCACGGCCAAATAACTATTATTTATTTCTTTTTTTCCAACTTCTCATAGACTCTTCGCAACGCGGTGCCTACTTTTGGATACGCGCTTTTGGCGGTTGTACAATTGGTACTTCGGCTCGCACGCAAACCCATTCCGATCGAGCGCAAACATGAAACCCACCCATTTTTTTTTACGTAGGAGAACCCGAATAGCCAGGCAATTGGCGGGGCGGTGTCCATATTTGATTGTGCGTTGACCGCTATCCTTCGGAAACGGCATCAATGGTAAGCCATAATTCACGCCCAGGATTACTGATTCTCTCCTGTAGGCATTTATTCGACCCCCGGCTCATTCGGGTCTTGGAATGAGGCATAAATTTTCACTGTGTTGCTGGATCGATGAAGGTCCTAAACAAGGGAACCCCCAAGAACAGAGAAAGACGCGGAGATATTTTTGCATAAGGGCCCATCGGACCGGACCATTGCGGCTGCAGCCTCAAAGGAAAGATGCAATTTATTCTTGAATCCCCCTAATGGATCCGTCAGAATGGAGATGCGACTCAAAAACTTATCTCTCACATTAGGAATCGGAGCGGTATAAGATTCACTTCTGAGGACCATATTTACTACGGTTTTTAGAACGACCACATACCAGCAATTAGTGACACCGGATCCCATCAGAAACTCCGACAGTTAAGCAGTGCATTGGGCGAGAGTAGGACTGGGCATGGGTGAACCATACCTGGCGCGAAGTCATTTCTTGTTGCACTCCTTTTTAAATTTTCGGACCATCTCTTTTTTCTTTTGTCCCATTTCTAGCTACTTACGCTCTTAAACGAGCCATAAAAATTTAGGACGAACATCTTGAGAGCCATAATTGGATAAATGCCATCGCGGGCGCCGCATCGAGCGGGATGGAACCCCCCTCACGGTTCACACACACGCCCCCCCCGCCCCCCCCCCCTGGGACCCGTGCAGGCATCCGGCGGTCCTATGTGGGATCCGGCGCCGGTACATCAAAACTTTTCGCCCAGGATTCCGATGCGGCATTATGACCCCATTCCTTGGAGTAGTCAGGTTGTTATATTCTGAGGACCGTGGACGGAGCGCTCGTATGCGCTCAATAGGCCAACGATTTGACACGTCGACATGCGGCCCGGGCCCCATTTCGCGCAGCCATCAAATGCATTTATTCGATCAACCCTACGGGTCGCAGTCGAGAATGAGATTTGCATCAAGGGAAATGATCATCTCACAAGGCGTCAGACTTGAAGAACGTCTCAATGTGAGTCTCAGTAGGTACGTAACGGTGCGGACCATACCAGCACGCTAGGTTGTCACGGGATACCCATCAGAACTCCGCACGCTTCCAAGCGTGCGGGCTGGGGCGAGAGAGTAAGTACTGGGTATGGGTGACCTCCTGGGAAGTCCTCGATGTTGCACCCTCTTTTTCATCAACCGGCAATCTTTTTTTTTCTTTGTTTTATTTGCGCCTTTACTAGCTCTTCGGGCCTTAACGAGCCCTCAACGAAACCACCCTTGCGACGCGGTGATGGCCTTGCCGTTTGGATCGCATTTCAACTCGAGCGAGTATTGAAACCCCCACACTTGTTGGGACCCGTGCATGCACATCCGGCGGGTCTCCTCATGTTTGTGCTCGGCCCCCAGGTTATGGTTGAGGACCGGCGCCGGAACATCATAACCTTTGACCGAACCCAGTGCGATTCACGAAAGTCTCTTGGGGGCGATTATGAGCCCCGATTCCGGCGAAAGCATCATATCTTGAGGCGGACGGTGCCAGCATTGAACCGATGGGGCCATAGTGGCCCATCTCCCCCTATACCGGTACCCACTTCTTTCGACCGGCGTGTACGCGCAGCCGAAAAAAAATGCAGTGTTTTGGATCCCCTAGGGTGCTCGTCGGATGGCCCAGATAGGCATTCAACTATATTCCAATTCTTTGCACGGTCCTTATATGGCGTCCAGTTCTTTAAGAATAATGTAAGGAGACCCTTATTACTAACGGGTGACCTTTAATGCTGACTTTCATACCAGCTGTTTTTCATGTGTTCTATCCGAAGATCCACACAAGAACTCAAAACGCAGGTAAGACGTGCATGAGGCAGGGAGAGTAGTACTGGGAATCGATTGACCTACACTGTTGGAAAGCTCCATCGAAGATGATCATGTTGCACCATGTTATGAAGCGCGGGTGCTCCTCCTAATTTTTTTCTTTTTTTACCACTTTCTAGCTCTTCGCCACGGACCTCGAACACTTGGTATCCCTCCTCATTGGTGATTGGCTCCGCCTGCTGCGCATATGTTTCGAGCGCATGAACCCCCCCATCGCTGGGACCCGTGCCAGGCATTCCG
>NW_021343855.1:0-257 GCF_001605985.2 Dendrobium catenatum
GTCAAACAAGCTCCAAGGAGAATGAGATTGGAGATTGGAGATTGAAGAGCAGGTGATTGCAGAAACAAAGAAGCTCATAGATACAGGCTTCATCCGAGAAGAAAAATACGCCGACTGGATTGCTAATATTGTCCCTGTAAAGAAGAAGAGTGGCCAGATTCGTATCTGCATCGACTTCAGGGACCTCAATAAGGCGTGCCCGAAAGATGACTTTCCGCTCCCAATATCAGAGCTTCTAGTTGACAATACATCCAACT
>NW_021343856.1:0-1326 GCF_001605985.2 Dendrobium catenatum
GCCATGAACATTATGGAAGAAACCCTACCTTGTTCCGCTGTAGATCAAAACAAATTACTAGACATGCCCCCCGCTCTGCTAGGGTTTGGCTAGCCCTCTTTCGCGGCTTTGATCGCTGCTGCTGGTGGCGGTGCTCTTCTCAGGAAAGTTTCTCACTTTCTTTTTTTTTTTTTCTTTGTGTTGGCTCATGATTTTTTTGGTTCTTTTGCCTTCATTATAGATATCGAAGGAGGGGATTCTTGCTCTAGTCATACCTCTTAAATTTGCTTTAGTTGGCTTTTTCCCTTCTCGTCATCCTAGTCTAGATTTTATTCCGAAATTTTTTTCAACCTTACGTTCATTGGGGAGTTGTCGGTTACCCTGTTGGATCACTCTCATGCTTTGATGAAGTTAGGAAATAATCTTGATTATAGTAGAGTTTTTTGTCATATATCTTATTTGGTAAATAATTGCTACATAAAATTGACCAAATGGTCTCCCTTAGTTTATATTGGTGTTGAATCTCCGGTTATATCAATTTGGATATCATTCCCCAACTTGCGACCACACCTATTCTCCTCTCGAATCCTTCACGACCTAGGACCATTATTTGGTCGACTGCTAAAAGTTGAAATGCTACTGTTATGGTCTCTCATCCGTCTGTTGATCGTGTTTTGGTTGAGCTTGATATAACCAAAAAAATATATTGATAGAGTGTGGCTAGGTCCTGATAATTTCGACTACATATAGCATGTTGTGATGGAGGAATTTCCACCCTTATATGATCAATGTAAATGTTTAGGACATTCGATCGGTGCTTGTCGCCCCAATCCCGCTATTGTCCCGGCATCGAGCAATGATGTTCTCTCAAATCTGATTAATGCCAATATTAATTATGATATGAATGCCCCTGGTATGGTGAAAATTATGGATAATGTTACTTATGTTTTGCCTATCTCGCGGATTAATGTTGTGGTTGTTACTAAGGATAATAGCTTTTAAACCGTTAATGAGGTGGATGTGGATATTGATAATGTCAATTTAACTTATGGGGGTGTTGACTCGTGAACTACTACTTTGCATTTGGTTTTATCTTGTAACAATATAGAGGATCTCAACGTGGGCACCAACCACTGCTTAGTTAACCAGGTAGCTAGTCCATCCCCTAGTTTTAATGCTGAAGGTGGTGAGGATGATGCTTCTGATTCTACTCCTTTGTGGCTTGAGGTTGCTTGCCCTATGGGTATTTTGTTTTCAAACTTACCTGTTGAGAATGGCAATGTGGGGTTTGGTGACAAGGATTTGCCTATTGATACGGCATCACAAAAATTATCATGATCGAGCACG
>NW_021343857.1:0-296 GCF_001605985.2 Dendrobium catenatum
AGTATTGTGTTGACTGATGCTTCAGTAAAATTTAAAAATATTAAGCATGTTCCACAGAAAGTCAGTCGTCAGTTATCCCCTTCTTCAGCACCACCACAGAGTCCTAGTAAGATTCAATGTAATTCTCGTACCCATTCTTCTCCCCGGATAGATAGGCACCACTCTACGAGTCCTACTCCATCTTATTATCCTGATGTAGAGCGGTTGGAATCCTCAAACCAACCCTCTTCGACATCTGATGAGAAGAAGGTTTGGAAACTCAAGGAAAAAGCTACTTCTCCTGTAGTAGCTTCACC
>NW_021343858.1:0-224 GCF_001605985.2 Dendrobium catenatum
CGGAGGAAGTTGAGGCGAGACCGGAGTGATTGGACCCAGTTATTTTTGCAACAAACTAACATGAAATACTTCGTGGATTTGAGAACATGCAGGAAGATCCAATTTATATGCCACTGCACCCATTTTTAAATAATTAGTATAATTATACATGTATTAAATACACATCGATAGAATTCAAATAATTAAGTAATATTATTGTTGTGTCCAGGAGTATTCGCGGCGGT
>NW_021343859.1:0-752 GCF_001605985.2 Dendrobium catenatum
GTGGCTCGTACTCACCATATAATGTTCAAATCCAGTAGTTTGGAAGAAATCCTCCACGATATAAATCAAGATTCACATCATCGAGCTTGAGGAATGCTTGATTTTTATGCTTCAAATATCGACATCTAAACATTTTATTAAACTGAAAGGAAGGCGGTTGAGATGCAACTTGAATGAAAGTTTTAACTCCCGGTATAAATTCATCTGTCAATCCTTTTCGACCCAGCAATAATTATTTATACATCCAATATCTCTCTTCATAGATAGTCATTTGAACATTAAAGCAAACGTCCCCCTACATATTTATGAAAATATTTATTAGAATACATGTGTAAACCTTAACAAGTATACGTGCTATACTTTCACACAAGTATACTTTACTTGAATTGGAATGCATTGTCTACCTCTACCTTTATTAACATAAGTCAAATCTAATACCTTAACTTTCCTTACCGAGTCATCAGAAGGCCTCTATTTAATGTGACAAAACCATGTAAAGCGATTCTCTCTAATCTTATCTTCCACTGGACCTACTCCAACCTTATCACATATATGCTCACTTCGTATCCTATCTTTAAAGGTCAAGCCACTCATCCTTCTCTTTTATTGACCACGATTCGGCACCATAAAGCATTACAGATCTCGCCACCATCTTATAGATTTTTTACTAAAGTTTGAGGGGGACTATTCTATCACACAATAACAAGCCCAATTTATTCCTCCATTTCAACCATCAAACTTGAATTGTGCTG
>NW_021343860.1:0-267 GCF_001605985.2 Dendrobium catenatum
GACTGTCGACGAATCCTTTCACTATGGATGCCTGGGGTGTTACAATTGCCAAGCAAATCGAGAAATTATGTGCCAAATTTCTTTTCTTTGGGGACATTAAGGTTACCAAATTGCACCTTATATCTTGGAAGGGGACCTGTAAGCCAAAAGCTATAGGGGGGATTGGCTTACAGTCTATTCACTCTTTGCAATTTAGCTTTAATTGTTCTCTTATTAAAAGGTTGTACAACTACAGCAGTCCTCTTGCTTCTTGGCTTTTTTATAAGT
>NW_021343861.1:0-287 GCF_001605985.2 Dendrobium catenatum
GTAAAACATGCAAATAGCAACTTTCCTAACAATCTTCTTCTTTTTGATGATGGCAAAACAATTATTGTTTGTATAATTTCAATTTCTAAGAATCTCCTAAACTCCCCTTGAATTAATGAACATATGAAAATAAGGAGGCATTAAAATTATTTTTGCTTTCAAAATTTTTAAAAATACAAAATAAAATAAAACAAAACAAACACACATACACTAAACAAAACAAACACACAACTATACGAATACACAAGACACAACAAACAATTTCTCCCCCTTTTTGACAACATCAA
>NW_021343862.1:0-275 GCF_001605985.2 Dendrobium catenatum
GTCTCGACTAGACAAATCCAACGAGCCTAAGATCTCTGAATTCCGACACTGTTTAAGGCACTTAAACAGTTAAAAAACTCTCTACAATCGGGGGAATCAATACGAACCATCCGATGGAGCCCTTTGAACCTGCCCCAGATCTTCTTTAGATTTACGGGGTGTGCCACTCATGAAAATCTATAAATAGAGCCCCACTCTCTACATGAGAGGGACCTTTTGTTGGAGATTTGAGAGAGCTATGAAGCTTCAAGAGCTCTAGCACCACCGCCCGGCCG
>NW_021343863.1:0-368 GCF_001605985.2 Dendrobium catenatum
CCTTTTTCTAATATGATATTTATCAGGCTTCAAAGTTTATGAACTCATACTTGATTTGTCACTTTTCATGCTTAATATACAAGATACATCTGCTACTCTGCTAGCATTAAAAGAAGAAGTATGTTTTACATAACTTAGTGCTTTCTTTTCAACATATTGTTAATTAGGAAAGTATTTATCTAATAATTCTATATCTAATTTTAAACTTAGACAATTCAATTTCACATATGGTCGTTCATACTTGAACACTTGGTTGTGAACACACCTTAAACAAAATAATTAACTTTAATCTCTATTTCCCGTGAATTCCGTCAAATACAAGTGTACATGTCTAGAAATGACAACATTTGCTTTTTAAATTAAATTGC
>NW_021343864.1:0-921 GCF_001605985.2 Dendrobium catenatum
TCATTAGCTTTATTTACTCTTTTTTTTTTTTGTGAATACAAAATAACGCAATCAATAACACCATTTAATGTTCAAAAATAAAGTCAAACCCGCTAGAAGTAGGAAAACAGGTGAGTTAATTAAAGAGCATATAATAGTCTATAATTAAACGAAGAACAAAGAAATTAGCCCTAATGTTCAATTTTAGATGTTGTTGAACTAATATTTAAGCTTAACATTTGGGTCATTCATGTCCTACATCTTCAATAAGTGCCAAAGGTTTGCAGAAGAAAATATATGACTACCACACAATGGCATGATCATAATTTTTTAAGGTTAAAGGACCAATAAAAAACGCAATGATACCCATGGAAGAGTAAGCTCGGTATTCACATGAGATACAAAATATGTAAATACTTTAATTTGGATACAAAATATATCTATACTTTCATTTAGATGAATACATCTGATGTGGGTCGTCTCTCATATAAAGAGAAGTGTGAATGGGACTAAAAGAGATGGGAATAATCATAACGTGAAATGGTAAATAAAAAGTTAGATCTTTACATGTGAATTATTAAACATAAACCATTAGCTTAATCTTCTAAGTTAAATAGGTAAACCTTGTGCAAATAAACGAGAAAAGGACTGAGGCGACCTACTTCCTAAATACTTAAATTTAGTCAATTACAAGCCAAACTGCAAGTGTGGCTGTCTTTAACGATTTTATATTTATTCAGCAGCCAATTTTTCACCAGCTTCAAGCATTTCCCCATCTCATTTTAAGCATTTAATATAATCTTGAAATGAATCTCTTCCAATAAAACCACCAATACACAAACATAGATAATTATTGATGTGGGGAGATCGTCGTTGGATCATTGGAAGAAGATGATACTTGAAGGATTTCCAAGAACAAGAGACAAACCAAGCACAAAGGCT
>NW_021343865.1:0-314 GCF_001605985.2 Dendrobium catenatum
CTACTAAGGGAAACAACTCTGAGTAAGTAAAACCTCATAGTGGTAACACCCACACAAACTAGTGGGACCCTGTGGGAAGTGAAGGTGATCTCAACTCATTCATAAGACTAATCCAGCGACTGAGCCTAGTGTATGAATGGTAAGATAGGTCACAAAAAGGAGTAGGAGAACTGATCTTCTGCTAGAGCTCAAAGTTCTCAAAGTAGTGATGTTGATATCCGAGGCAAGGTATACTACATCACCACAAGGAAAACAGCTCTAGGTAGTAAAGGGGACGCACCTACTACCTGAGGATGGTAATCATGTATAGAAGT
>NW_021343866.1:0-570 GCF_001605985.2 Dendrobium catenatum
AATCAATATGCACCACATCACTCAAAACACAACGATACACAATAAGAATACATAACATATCATCCTCCACATAATAATTTCACTAAAATGGAGCTGCAAAGTTCCAATTTTCGACAACGGCGATATCCAAGAACATTTAAGGCAATAAATGTCCATATCCACAGTTATTCAACATGCTTATTATTATTATTATTGAGACATTTTGATCCACACTCACACAAATCACATAAGAAAGATTTGAGCTCCCACAAATTACATATTTTTTGAATCAAAAATTGCTTTAAGAAGCTGTAAGAATGCTGTCATAAGACAAACTCATACAAATCACATAAGTACAGATTTGAGCTCCCGATTATTATACTAAGATGAGCTGCATTCTATACTGATTTTTGAGAAAGAAAACTGGTAGGACTGAAATTGTATAAATTAAATTTGTGATACAGCAAGGATCGTTCAAATGTGATAGTCAAATCAGTTCGAATTAAGAAAAAAGAAGAAGCAGAACGCTCATTCTATCAAATTGGACTAGGCTTCGTTTTGGACGGCTTTCTTACTGCTTCTTAAAGTAGC
>NW_021343867.1:0-270 GCF_001605985.2 Dendrobium catenatum
TGTTCTATTTTTTCTTTCGACTACCCCATTTTGTTGAGGGGTTCTAGGTGCAGAAAAATTATGATTAATTCCTTTCTCCTCATAAAAATCCTCAAATTTTTCTTTCTCAATTTCTCCTCCATGATCACTTTGAATAGTCATAATTTCACGTCCTTGCTTTCTTTAAATCCAAGTTGAAAAGTTTCTAAAATTTTCAAATAATTCACTCTTATGAAATAGAAATCTAACCTATTTGAATCTAGAGTAATCATCCACAATCACAAATCCGTA
>NW_021343868.1:0-569 GCF_001605985.2 Dendrobium catenatum
AATTAAAATAAATTATTTAATTATTAATTAATTATTATAAAATATTTAATTACTAATTAATCAAAATAAACTATAAATTTAAAAAAATAATAAAATATTAAAATATTAAAATATGCTAGAGTCGCCAAAAATACTTTTTCAAAAATCTTCAGGAAAAAGCGCCGAAAATCAAATTCACTAAAAAAAATTGCTGGAAAATCTTTTGGAAATATTTCATCGAATCTGTTGGAAATTCATTGAAATTCACCAAAAAAATTCTTCGGTAATTGGAGATTTTTCTATAATGTATTGATTGTTACTACTACTATGACTGATGATGTAATTGATTGAAATGTGATGAACTATAGAAGGATAAATTGGAGCAGATAATCAGTATAAATATTGATGCATATATTTATGTATGATTTATCGCATATTATTTCATTTTATCTTACGTTAATTTCAGTTGTAAGATTTTAGTTACTTGTTGAACTATATGTTCATTACGTGGCTTTACATATTTTTAGGAAAGAATAAAGATCATATGATATGTAACTCCGAACAAGACAAAAATGGAATCAGGGGCGGAA
>NW_021343869.1:0-213 GCF_001605985.2 Dendrobium catenatum
GGAGTGGCTTTGGTTGGCGTTTTGTAAGTTGTACGATACGCCCATAATGCCTCTGCCATCTTCGTATGCCACTCTCTTTTGTTCTTAGATAGAATCTTCTTTAGCAATTTCACCAGTGTTTTGTTGAATGCTTCAGCTAAGCCATTTGCTCTTGGATAGTATATAGAGGAATACCGCCAATCGATTTTGTGCCGATCAACGAACTTATAGATT
>NW_021343870.1:0-263 GCF_001605985.2 Dendrobium catenatum
GATAAGAGATAAACACGCACCATCTCTTCATACACGGGTAACAATACCGTTTTCTTTGGCAAGCCATGCATCGCACCACAGCTCCCTTGTCATTCCTTTGGCATTGATGGCACATTAGCGCATCTTCACCAATCAGTAACTTTCTCTTGGTAACCTATAGCCACAAAAAGCAAATTAAACACTAAACATTATATAAGGAAGAAAAACCAGGAAATAACAAGAAAAGGGGCAGCTTGAAGAGTTCGTCACCTGATTCTTCTCAT
>NW_021343871.1:0-7475 GCF_001605985.2 Dendrobium catenatum
TTGTTGAGTTTTGCAGGTGTGCTCTCACCAAAGACCTTGTCGGAGCATAGAATAACTGGACATATGAAGGCTCACATCTCATAAATACTTAAACCTGCTGCATCAATAATTTCTTGAAATATGTTTTTGTTTCATTGTATTTTATTTCTGCGTTGTAGTGGTTTTAATTTACTTTTTTTTCTCTTTGCTTTTAAAAATTGGTTTTTCATATGTTGAATATTTTCAAGCTTTTAGATTTTGGAGTTTTGAAGATAGTGTTTAGCTTTTCTAAAATTAGTTAAAGGGAGAAACACCGTTGATAGTTTCCCTCCTTCCGACCTTATTTAGTGGTATGAATTTCTTCTCTAAACAAAAGCCTAACTCACTTTAGCCAATGGTTTTTGAAACTAAGATTCTTTTTATCTTGCTACAAAAATCTATCTTATGCATAATATCCAAAGTTCTTATATATCTCTTAAGTTATTTGAGATCTTGCTCTTGCAATGATCATAAGATTCTTTAGTTTTGTTTTATGGGTTATTCTTCCCTATGTTAAAGAGAGAGAGCTCCTATTCTCTAATATTTGGAGAATATACTCACAAGTGAGCTTCTTTTAACAGTTTGCAAAAGAGCTTTTAGCTTGCAAGAATTAAAAAGGAAAGAGGCCAATGACGCCAAATTGAAAAAGAAAAATATATACACAAATGTGTATCAAAAAATCAAGATGCTCAAAGTGCCAAATCAAAAATACAAGAGGCATAAAATAAACCCACTAAAAAGCAAGCTATCCTCTCTTTTTAAAACTTTTAAAACTTAGAAGAACTTATGGGTTATATGAGATTTTCAAAGACTTGATTTCAAGTTTCATGATTGAGAAAAATTACTTTGTTTTTATATTTATGAGATTTTTTTTGTAAACAAGTTTTGATTGAATCTTCTTTTTGCCCGATTAGGTTTATTCTGAGTTAAGCCCTGTTGTTTTCAAAAGAAAATTTGTAGCATAAAGAACGTCCGATCTAGGGTTAACAGAATCGGATATTTTACCTTTGTCTAATTAGGATTGGCTGAACTCCTTGATCTTGTGGAACTCTAAAGTTTAATTTTTTTTTAAACTTCTCATATGATACCTCCATAAAACAAAAAAATTAGAAAAATTAAAATTAAAAAATATTCATTTTTTTTCTCGTTGTGTTTTTGCTTTCTTTTACTGTGTTTTTGTCTGTTTTTCTTTTGTTTTATTTTTTGAGGGCCTTGATCATCACTATCTTTTCCTTGGTTAATTTTTCCAGTCACATCGTCCTGGACGATAGGACAAAATCTCTTCAAATTCCATCTGCTGGTCTTTTTTGTGCTTGCTGTAAGACATCATCCTGGACGATACCACATAGTCCTGGATGATCTGATCGAACTCTGTTTCAATCATGATGATAGTCCTGGCTGATAGAATATTTCATCTGGCCGATGCATTTTATGTGCATCGTCCTGGCCAATACACTGAATCGTCCTGGATGATCCACGTGTTAGCATGTTTGAATCTTTAAAATCGGCCCCGGATGATCCATTATTGGACAATCGTCCTGGCCGATCCAATGTTCATCTTGGACGATACACGTGGAAGTGATTTAAAATGTTTTAACTTTGGCCAGTACGATTAATTATTGTGCATCGTCCTGGACGATACACCTAATTGGCCTGGACGATCTGCTTTTTCAACGGTCGTCCGGATTGTCTCCTCGGGACGATCGCCTGTGTCTAATTATCCTGGATGATATCTGATCGGCCCGGACGATTGGACTGCCTTTTTGACCAATCAGCCTATACGCAATTATTGAGCCATATCGGCCTGGATGATTCTGCGATCGGCCTGGATGATATGGTCGTTTCTTTAAATTTTGGCCGATACAGCTATTTTTTTCACCTCATCCCTTCTCCTCTTGTGTCTCCTTACTAATCCTTTGCTATGGCTGGTGAGAAACGAGTTCGATAGGCTTCTAGGAGTTCCTCGAGGGTCACTCTGGACCCTCGATTCAGGGAGGCAGAGGATCAGGCTGCCTACCATCGGTATAAAGAGTGTGGGATAACCGTCTCCAGAATCATCAATCCTGCCCACATCTCATACCCAGTAATGGATCTTTTCGCTCACACCTCCCTTTTTTTCATCTTGTCTCTTGCTTTCCCCTTCAATACCGAGTTTCTTCGAGAATTTTTTGCAAACCTTCGCATTAACCCTACCTTCACAGCCCTGACCTCCTATGTGAATCGACGCCCTGTCGAAATCATATATCAAGATTATGTTGATCTTTTACAGCAATCCACCACCGGGGATAAGCTGCACTTAATCGCTTATGATCCTGACCTTGATTGGTCCACGGCGAATCACTTCCTTCGTCAGACTAATGCACCTTTCCATGTTGGAGAGACTAGCTCTTTAGTCAAAGATGCTAGGACAATCCAACATGTCCTTCGCACCTCCATAATTCCAAAAGCCGGGGACTGCATCCACATCACCCCTCTACTTTCCCTCACTACTTTCTACATCATGGCTCATAGAGAATTTAATACTGCGGACTTAATTTTTCAATACATTGATCACTTAACCACAATCCGCGATCCAGGTCATAAGAGAAAACCCAATCTAGCCTTAGGACACATCATAGCCTATGTCCTTGAAACCAAATACCAACTTCAGTATCCTATTCCTCCTAACCTCTCAACTCCCTTCTACTCAAACAGTTCCTTCAGTACCCTTCATAGTATTTTTCTCCACCCTAGTGATGGGGAAGGTCGGGGGGCTGGAGAGGAGGAGGCTCCCGCTCCTGCTCCCGCTCCTGCTCCCGTTCCTCTCCAGCAGCACTCACCGATTGATAAGTTGATTGAGAGGTTTGATCGATGGGAGACCCGCTTTGACGCCTAAGTTGCTGCACAGGAGCAGCAACATTTTGAGGATATTGCCCTCTACGAGTAGCACCGCACTGAGGATTTAGCCAGATTTGACAGCTACATGACTCACCAGTAGCAGCAGCATGACCAGGACATCGCCTGGTTCAATGCTCAGTTTACCACGCTTGCCATCTACTTTTAGCAGCCACCTCCACCACCTCCATCTGATGATCAGGGTCCCTCATTTTTCTAGTTTGTATTTTCAGCTGTTTGTTTCCTATTTTTTTGTAGTTTGTCTTTTTAGTCTGTTTTAGTTTCTGTTGTGTTGATTCTTTTTTTCTTTTGTGTGTCTGGACCCTCTTTTTGTGTTGACAAAAGGGGGAGAAGGATGTGGTAGGAAAAAGGGTATGTGCTTGTAACTTTGAATTTCTAGTAAACTATTTTTGTTTTCTCTGAGTTTTTTCTACTTGTGTTTGCCATCATAAAAAAGGGGGAGATTGTTGCAAATCCATTTTCATGACTTTGGTTTTGATGATTGACAAATACTGTTGATTCTCTTGGACTGATTGTTGCTTCTAACTTTTCAGGAATCAAAGATTAAACGAACAGACAAAGCCAATTCAAGATTGCGTAGGTCTAGGGTTGAGTCAGTCTGTACTTTGTTTTTCTCTTCTTGAGTCTATTTGTAATTGTCAAAGAGACTTATGCTAAGTAACCCTACACATACACTTGAGAGAATTAGAATTTCTGTTTTTACTCAGATCGGCCAGGACGATATTTAAATCGGCCTGGATGATCAGGTTTAAAACAGAAAGTCTAAATCAGGATTCTTAATTAAGGCAGCCGACATTAACATATCGGCCTCGACGATACGTGCATCGGCCAGGACGATAAGCTCAAAACAAAAAGAAGTTGCCGCCATAGACAATTAAGGTATACTGTATTTTTAAATTATCGGCCAGGACGATCTTTGATCGGCCTGGACGATATTCACAAATTATGCCTTAATTGATCAGGAAATCAAGGGAGTAATTAAGGATGATTGATACGATCATATTGCCCTGTATGAACTCAGGATTGGCCAGGACGATCTATTCAGAAACCTTGGTTACTTCAGGACGATAAATATCAGCCAGCTCGAATTCATGGCGATGCTCTGGACGATTTTCCTCTGATTTGAACTGGTCGGCCAGGACGATCGTGAGATCGACCTGGACGATCAAGCCAATTTTTAATCGTCCAGTTTTGCATCCAGGGCGATACTCTGGCCGATCTTATGAGTTTTGTACTAATTGGCCAGGCCGATGTCCATATCGGCCTGGACGATATTATCGGCAACATGCAATTAATGAGCTCCTTTGAAGTACTTCTATTTAAGAGCTCTCTTATTTAATATTTTGTAAGACCTTTGGCTACTGCCTTGACCTGAGAAGGCCTTGAGGAGAGAAAGAGAGAGAGGGAGAGAGAGAGGATCTTGTGAGGGGGAGCTTGTGAGGGGATTCACAAGGGGTTGCTTCAAGGATCGCTCTGCTTGTTCTTCGTCTAGAGTTTCTTTAATCATCTGTGGAACGGTCGGTATAGGTAAGGAGTTAGGTTTTTGTTTTGGTTCTCTGCCAGCTTCAGGAGGAAGCAAAAGGAGATAGGTTCTCTGCCTTGCCGGGGTGGCAAAAAGGAGGTTCTTGTAAGGGCTTCTCCGCCTAGCCGTGAGGGTTAAAGGAGAGTCACGTTTTGTAGTGCAATACTTGGAGGGTGCCTCCAAAGAGTGGACGTTGGTCGAGTTGACCGAACCACTATAAATTCATGTGTTCTTATTTTCTTGCTTCCGCACTTTTATTTCTGCATTTATTTTTGTGGTGTGAATTTGGTTTATGTGTTTCTACTCTTTGTGAAAAGAAAATTTTAAAATACCAATTCACCCCCCCTCTTGGTTAGCTTGGGACTAAGTTCATAAGGGCTTAACATCCCTAATGAACTCTCAATAAAGATGTAATTTGAATTCCAAAGAGGTGAAGACATCCCTAAAGGGGAGAGTCTTCTTCTATTTGGAAGTCAAATAAAGATCCCTTTCAAATATCCAAAGGGGAAAGATAACACCCCGTTCAAGGGGGAGTTTCTTTTCATTTGGATATCTGGAACCGACGAATCAAGATGTTTGTGAGAAGATGAAGAAATGGGCGACGAGAAGAATCCCAAATCTCAAAATCATTTATATCTTAGGATAGAATATAGGTTGTTGTCAGTGGTGCCTTATGGACATTCAATTTGATATATTTAATTTGATTGATTTATTTAAATTGATTGCACATTATAGATACCTGCTTTTCTAGTTTTTTTATTTGCATGCCACATTTGTTTTGACCTGGAATTCGAATTTAGGCTCTTAGGGGTTTGTCAAAAATTCTTCTACTTTAATTAAATAAAATTTTTAAGATAAGATAGAAACTCTAAACGGTCCTAAGAAGTAAGCTCGGACTCGCCGAGGATTTTTCAAGCATTCATATTACACTTTCTCTACCTTGTTAGGCACCTCCCCGCCTGTGGGTTCTGGCAGACCACCTGACCTATGAGGGTGCTGTTCTGTCAAGGGGATGTTGTGCAATCTCTATGGAAAAATCTATTTTCTAAGCCAAAATTTTTAAACTGCTACATATTGATTTATGCATTTTATCGAGTCGATTAGCATGCACCGCATTAGTAACAAATTTAAAAAGAGTCTAATATTTAATCGTATTTATTTAGTCATCAAATACCTGAGATAAATTTAGGGGTCAATTAAGGATCTGCTCTAGATGTCAACCCCATTCCTCCAAACTTTTCTAAGCAATGTCCCTACCACTCAACAATAAATGACTAGACTCATATTTTAAAATCGTTTAGGTGGTCTAGCTGGCTCCCCAATCCAGGTCGGGGTAAGACTTGATTTGCACTGCATTAGCTAGGTTCGAGTCACTTTTTTAGTACCCAAGTTAGACTTAGGTTCTAAGGCAAGCTCGGGCTATAAGACCTCAACTTTCGGGAATCAAATCCCAATTTTCTAATAAAATTGATCACTTAAACATTAAATCACTTTCAATCAAATTCAAGCCCAATAATTAGGATAGACTGGAGTGTTCTCTGAATTATTTTCGAATCTCAAAACACTCCCTACTTCTCCTCCCTTGAATCTAAAAATAAGTGCTCAATATTTAACTAATCCCTATTAAAATTCTAAACCTTACCTTCCTTTGATATCAATCTTCGAAATTCTTAAATAAAATTTGTATCGCTATTTTAATCGAGAGTGTTCGTAGGAAAATTTTCAATTTTCCTACGATGTAATTAGCTGCGAGGGCTTGCGCTCATAGGAGATTTAGAAAACCAGAACTAATTTTCAAAATCAATTTTTTTAAAACCTTTAATTAATTCTCTTTGGGAAAATTAAATACAACGATCATTATCGTCATTTTCAATCGATCAATAATGACTGATATCTTCTTTCTTTGGAGAGATATATCAATTATAATCGTGGTTTTGATTATGAAATTAATGATTTTTTTTATCCAGATTAACATAGTCAAATAATTGATTAAATTATATTTTGATCCTCCGGGGTCAAATATGATTCTCCCTTTGAGTTTGACTACGATAATTTGGATAACTTCAAAGTTTTGAAATTTGAACCAATTAGTGAATGATATTCTCTCCGTTTGAGATGATATATCGTTCCTAATGTTGTGTTCGATTTCAAAACTAAAATTGAAAAATTTTAATATTTCCCAAAGAAAATTAATACTTTTCAAAACTATATATATTTTTTTTTAATCAGACACTCTTGATGCACAATATATCTCTTACCACATAGCTAGTTGGTCTATGATGCGAGTGGTGCTCATTAGTATTACGGTCGATCATAGATTTGCACTTTTACTAGAGTAGCTTTCATGGGTCAATTACAACATCCATTGAAGCTCTTGCAGAATAACCTTTCGACTAAGGTGATGATTCCTATTGATTGTTGCTTGGGGACGAGTCATGTTTAGCATTGGAAATCAATTATCACCTTCCAAAGTATTTTAGCCTATGATTTTATACCACAGCATATCATTCAACTTCTTCTTATTACTTATAAGCACATTACGCTTGCAAGTCCTTTATCTTCAAAGGCGGTTCATTATGTATGATAAACTCAACATAATTATTTATTTGGACTCCAATCTGTTGACCTCATTATTCGAGGTTAATTTTCCTAGAATTCAACTCTAGCGCCTAGGTCTTCGTAACCTAGCATAGACGTCGCCCATAGGTTATGCCTTAGGTGGATGCCCACTGACATAGCATCGACTCAGACCTATCATTCAACTCGAATCAAAATCAATTCAATCCAATTTTAATTCAACTCCAAACGAACTGAAATCAAGCTCGATTTATGATTCGTTGATGTCGATCGATTCAATCTAATTTATTTTCGATCAAATTGATGCATCATTAAGCTCAAAATCAACTCACCAATCAAATCAAAATCAAATCAAATTCACTCAAATTGAATTCGATTTCAATGACCCTGATTAAACCGTTTTGATTCGTCACAATTATATATATAATAATAATAATTGATACGTCGTCAAAAATTATCTTAA
>NW_021343872.1:0-437 GCF_001605985.2 Dendrobium catenatum
GTAGGAGACTGGGGTCTGAAAGACCGTTGTAGTAGGGTGGTATTTTGGTAAAACTCTGGACGTCAGGTAGTGGCCCAGCAAAAGTCCAGGCCTCAGGTGATGTTCCGACAAAACAACGGCGTAAGGTGGTATTCTAGCGGAGGAGAGAGACTTTGGCGAAGATGAGGGCCACTGGCGAAGGTGAGGGCCTCAGGTGAAGGTGAAGGCCTCAGATGTTGGTTAGGGCCTTTGACGAATATGAGGGCTTCTGGAGAAGCTGAGGGCCTCAGATGAAGACGTCAGGCCTGAAAGTCGGGCCTTGAGCAGAACGTTGGGCATGAATGTCAGGCCTTTAGTATCACGTCGGGACTGAACGTCGGGCATTGAGATGGTGGTGCGGCAAAACTCCAACGGTGGTTCGGCGAGGCTCCGGAGGTGGTCCGGCGAGGCTCCGGCGG
>NW_021343873.1:0-626 GCF_001605985.2 Dendrobium catenatum
CATATTTCTCTCTCCCCAGTTTCACTTGTCACATTCAAGTGTGGTCTGGGATACCAAAACTACTAATTCAAATATCTATGGGATGTGATACTGGGTCCATTCTTGATCTATATTAGTCAAATGTAGTAATGTTGGTTCATTATCACTATATGAATTTCTCTACAAATTAAGTTGTGATATTTGTGCTCCCCAGTTTTACTCATGTGACGAGTATGACTTGGGTTATCAAAGCCAACAATTTTTTCCTCTTTATGTTCCAGTATACTTGATCTATAACTGTGAATATAATTAAAAAAAAAGATGATAAAAAAGGGAGGGAAGCTCTTAGTTGAGTAGAATCGGTTGCCCTTGTCACAGGTGAGACCTGGTTCTAAGCTCAAAGAGCCCAAAATCCCTCCAAATCCTCTTCTATTTATCTCCTTAAAGCATTTTGTTGATTGTTTAGGAGATAGCCATATATTCATTCATTCTATTATAATTACTCACTTATAATGGAGTGTGATTTTCCCCACCTGCGATGTGGTACATCTTACTCTAGATGTTAACATCATTTCTTAGTGATTTTGATCTTCTGGTGGAAAATCAATCTCCTACCTCCTTAGCAACATAATTTCCCATTAAGAGTT
>NW_021343874.1:0-334 GCF_001605985.2 Dendrobium catenatum
TGTTGCCAACCCCCTTGTTCATTAGCCTTTTTTTTTTGACACGAAAGAGAAAGACTCCTATAAAACCAAAAAAAAAGGATGAACTTGCTCTGATACCAAATTTGATGTAGACACACAAGAAGAAATTGACGCAATGGATAGAACTTAAAACAAACTTTATTAAAATAAAAGCAGACAACTAAAACTTGCAAACACAACAAGAAATACTAGGAGATTTTAAAGAAATAAAAAAAAAGACGCTATCCTCAGACAACCGTTAGAGCGGGTTCCTCACATGCATCGAATAGTAGATTAAATAAAAAAGTGCATAAGACTAGCAAACCGATGGTCCACC
>NW_021343875.1:0-1255 GCF_001605985.2 Dendrobium catenatum
CACTCCACCTTTCACCCCATTAAGGACATTAGCACCCTAGACCTTTAGAAGTACTTCACATGAATTTGTTTGGACCCATTAGCACTGCCAGCTTGGGTCGGAAAGTCTATGGATTTGTAATTATTGATGACTACTCGAGGTTCACTTGGACTAGATTTGTTTCACATAAAAATAAGTCTTTTGAGGAGTTTAAAACTTTATCTACTTGGATTCAGAAAAAGCTAGGTTGTGAGATATTGATCATCCATAATGATCATGTGGGAGAGTTTTAGAATGATAGATTTGGTAATTTTTGTGAGGATAAGGGGATTAGCCACAACTTCCCAGCTCCTAGGACCCCTCAGCAGAATGGGGTAGCTGAAAGGAAGAACCAGACCTTGGTGGAAGCCTCTAGAGCCATTCTTGCTGAGTATTCACTTCCAAAATACTTTTGGGTTGAAGCGGTTAACACATCTTGTTATGTGTTGAATAGGGTGAATGTTAGAGCCAAATTAGAAAAGACACCCTATGAGATCCTTAAGGGTAGGACACCCAATCTTTCCCACCTTCATGTCTTTGGTTGTAAGATTTTTATTCACAACAATGGGAAGTCTCACTTGGGAAAATTTGATCCTAAATCTGATGAAGGAGTATTCTTGGGATATTCTAGTGTTGGGAAGTCTTTTAGGGTGTTTAACAAGAGAACTTTGATGGTGGAAGAGACAACCCATGTAGTTTTTGATGAGTCTGATCCTAGGAAATCTGAAGTTGAAGATGATGATGATGTTGGAGAGATTACAAGTGGAGTAGAAAATTTGGGGAAGGGGGTAGAACACAAAAATAATGAAGGATTACGAGAAGTCACCCAAGGAGTAGAAAATATAGATTTGGATGAAAGGGTTGGTCCTTCTCACACTTTGCCTAGAGATTGGAGATACTCTACAAGTCACCCCAAGTATTTGATCTTAGGAGACCATTCTAGTAGAGTTAAGACTAGACATGGACTTAGGAGGGAGGTGAACCACTCTGCCTTTATCTCAATGACTGAACCCACCACCATTAACCAAGCCCTTACTGATGAGTTTTGGATTTTAGCAATGCAAGAAGAATTGAATCAATTTGTTAGGAATGATGTTTGGGAGCTTGTAGAAAGACCTACGAGACAAAGTGTAGTTAGGACAAAGTGGTTCTTTAAGAACAAAGTAAATGATTCAAGAGTGGTGGTTAAGGATAAGGCAACATTGGTGGCTAAGGGGTATAACCAAATAGAAGGGAT
>NW_021343876.1:0-1087 GCF_001605985.2 Dendrobium catenatum
TAATAGATTATAAACATTTACTTAACTCAGTTAGATTTGTCAAATCAAGTTGTTCATTCTCTATAAACTGCATGTTCCCATTAATATTTTGATGAGCTATTAAGGTTTTATCAACAACTTCCTCCATGGCCGATGTCCCAAATTATAGTTCTTCTGGCTACGTCACATTCTGTTCTTCTATGTTTACTTCATTTAACGGCTTTTTACAACATACATGTTAATTAACATACTGCAATGTCATCTCATCAGATCACATTTCAAGAATAGCAGCTTCTCCATTGTACTTTACATGTTCATGCACCTCTTTGCCAGTTTTTTTTGCACTCTTTCTTTTAATATCTCATTTTTCGCATGCTACCAAACTATCCAAGACTTCAACTTTGTCTGCTGTTTGAGTCTCAAATTTATCCAAAATATCATCGACTGGAACACTAACCGAGCATTTTGAAGAGCATAGCCTGACTACATACATTTCTTTCTTTTGAGGATGTTGCTTCCTAGAAGAAAAAATATGGTAACATACTACCAACATTATGAATTGAATTAGGATTAATTGAATAACCAACCTCAACAATAAGTGTTCTTCAAAGTGAGTTTTTGATAAGCCGCTGGTTCACCCTGAACCGACCCAGCTGGCCCAAAGGCCGGTTCAGGTTTATAGGAGGCGGAACTTGTCCACCTCCCTTTGTATTGCCAGCCCATATGGTGGGCCCCAACTTGCCAAATAATTTTCAAATTCAAAAGGAGTGGGCGGCTAGGTCTTGGGAGGGAGATTAGATTAGGAAAATGTTTGTATTAAGAGGGAATAGATTTTTAGGCAAGGATTATGTTTTGATTGATTGTAATTAGGGTTTCTTGGCGACATGGGCTCTAGACTCTCTTATTTAGACATTTGGGAGATAATCCTCCTCTCGAATTGAGCATCTCTTGTATCTTTGCTTTGTTCTTGTTTCTCTTTATTTTTTATAAGATTTGCTATTTTTTTGTTGTTCTTCCACCACAAATTCTTCGTTTTTCTCGCTCCTTTTACCGATTATTGTTAGGTTTGCTTGCGAACTCTAGTAGATCCGATAGGATTACTTACAAA
>NW_021343877.1:0-247 GCF_001605985.2 Dendrobium catenatum
ATTGTAAGAGTAATTTTGAAGTTCTATTTGTTTTTGACGTTCGTAAGTTGTTTTTATGGGAAGATACCGAGTGGTACTGAGCATGTTCCTTAGCAGTACCGAGCATGTACCTAGCGGTACTGAGCTGTACCGAGCATGTACCTAGTAGTACCGAGCAAATACCTAACTGTACCGAGCATATACTATGCGGTACCGAGCATGTACCTAGCGGTACCGAGCAAATACCTAGCTATACCGAGCATATACT
>NW_021343878.1:0-270 GCF_001605985.2 Dendrobium catenatum
TTACTTAAAGGATCCTTATCATTATTTAAAATAAAATGCTTACATCCAAAAATATGTAAATGACTAATCTTAGGTTTCTTTTCAAAAAATATTTCATAAGAGGTCTTTTTAAGAATATGTCTTAAAAAAACTCTATTTGTAATATAACATGCTATGTTTATTGCTTCTATCGAAAAATACTTTGGAAGTTTATATTCATCTAACATTGATCTTGCTAATTCTACCAAAGTACAATTCTTTCTTTCAACTACACCATTTTGTTGAGCCCTA
>NW_021343879.1:0-282 GCF_001605985.2 Dendrobium catenatum
ATTGGCATTCTTCTATGATTTTTGGCCTATCTGAGGTTGCTAGTCAAAGCATTACTTAATGACTTTTAACTTGTGTGGAAGATGTCAAATCAAATCTCTTTGAGATTAATCATTCAGTGATTAAGGTGCAATAAAGATTGTGTATTTCTCAAATCAACGAATTTAACATTTAATTTCATAACTTGTTTGAAATAACTATTGTGATCTTACTTGAAGAAGAAGATAATACAAAAAAAAAATGGAAAAACAAAATTTCACTATATTATATAAAATAGTATTATG
>NW_021343880.1:0-764 GCF_001605985.2 Dendrobium catenatum
GGCCATGTCCTGGTCATGCTGCTACTACTGGTGAACAACAATAGTATCGAAACAGGCTATAACCACATCGTGCTGCTGTTGTTGGTGAGCTACAGAAGTGTCGAATCGAGTCTCCAACTGATCAAATCTCTCTACAAACAGATCAAAATGTGAGTGCTAGCAGAGAGGAGCAGGTTCAAGAACGGGATCGAAAGCCTCCTCCTCCTCAGCCCCCTGAGGTTCCCCTTCCCCTGGGTGAAGATGAGTACTATGAAGGATATTGAAAGAGCTGTTCGAGTAGAAGAGAGTTGGGAGGTTGGGAGGAGCAGGATATTGGAGTTGATATTTGGTTTCAAGAATTTAAGCTATGAGATGTCCTAAAGTTTGGTTGGGTCTCCTCTTATGACTTAGATCGCGGATTATTATCAAATGATCAATATAACAAAAAATTAGGTCAGTAGCATTAAATTCTCTATGGGCCATAATATAAAAGGTAGTCAGAGAAAGTAGAGGAGTGATGTGGACTCAGTCCCCGACTTTTGCAATAATGGAAGTGCGAAGGACATGTTGGATTGTCCTAGCATCTTTAACTAAAGAGCTAGTTTCTCCAACATGAAAGGGTGTGTTGGTCTGGCGTAAGAAATGATTTTGCAGTGGACCAGTTAAAATCAGGATCTGAGATAATGGTATACAGCTTGTCCCTAGTGGTGGATAGATGCAACAGTTCATCATAATCTTGATATGTGATCTCAATCGGGCGTCGATTCACATAGGAGATCAGGGCT
>NW_021343881.1:0-224 GCF_001605985.2 Dendrobium catenatum
AGAGAGAGAGAGAGATTGGGATTTTAATAAATGGCAAAAAGTATGAAATTGTGTGCCCAACAAGACTTTATGTATCCAAAATCCTCCGTAAACCTTCTATTTATAGGCTCTGGGCTCTATTTCGGTTCTTCAAGAAAAGTTATATAAATATAAGAAAATACATCAAAATATATGATGTGTACAACCCAAAATACAAAAATTCATGTGGATAGTCATTCGATAAA
>NW_021343882.1:0-201 GCF_001605985.2 Dendrobium catenatum
CTATTAAATAGAAGAGTTTCAAAGGAGCTCATTAATTGCAAGTTGCCGACTTTATCATCCAGGACGATATGGACATCGGCCTGGCCGAACAGTACAAAACTCAGAATATCGGCCAGAGTATCACCCTGAATGCAAAACTGGACGATTGAAAATTGGCTTGATCGTCCAGGACGATCTCACGATCGTCCAGGCTAATCTCAC
>NW_021343883.1:0-1366 GCF_001605985.2 Dendrobium catenatum
TTTTGTATTTGGAATATGGACAAGAAAACTTTCTCTCGATATAAAAGAAGATAATTGACAGCCTGTTTAGATGAAAAATTCACTATGTTGAAGAATATAATGCATCTATTAACGTCTTACGTCCGAGCAACAGTCGGTTATACATCAAATTTCTATGATTTCGAATATCCATAACACACTTAATTGAACTATAGATTCCTACAAGCAAACAATGAGATTTGTATCAATTTAATGTTATTTGTGTATAATTGTCATCATAAAAAATAATATATCAATGTAATTGAAGGGAATGAAGTTTATGCTTTTTGTTTGGACGAAATGAGGATAGGGGAGATTGTTGTTTTCACACCTTGTGTTCACCAGTTCCATGATGCTTGTATTGGTTGGTGGTTTGAGAGGAAGTGCTTATGCTTGTTGTGTCGATCGGTTCAAAATTGACAAGTTTCTAATTAAATTCATCGATTGATTAGACTGAACAATAGACCCAATATATCTAAAACGTGTACTCTTATTAATGACTTGATAGACTAAAATCACAATCCCTCCACTAGATCTATTACAACTAAAATTACATTGCATATATTTAATTTTAGATCTACTCAAATAAAATGTAAAACCCCTCCAAAACTATTTTTTTTAGTGCTGTTAGTCCGGATGAACTGACTTTAGTACGGGACGAACTGAAGAAATTGTGAAGAAATCTGTATGGTTCGTCTGGACGAACCTGGGTTGGTCTGGACGAACCAGACAGAGAGTTTCGTCCAGGGATGAAATAAATTGGAATTTATTTTCGTCTGTACGATCTGTGTCCAGAGGAGATGTCCCGGGACGATCGGGACATCGTCTTGGACGAACCTGCTTGATAAATATCTGAATAGTGTCGTTTTTGAAAAGAGAGAAAGCCTAGGAGAGAGAAAAATTAAAGGGAAAGAAGAAAAGTGGATTTTTGGGCGACTTCGGTCCATTTTCGTCCGTCGCCGTAGTTGGAAAATTTGACCGACTCGAGGTAAGGCACATTTCCGTCTTTCTCAATTTTCAGAAACGAGATTTATGACGCGTTTTCTGTTCCGAATTTTGTTTCCGTTAGCGAATAATTGATTATATTTCACATTAATAAATGTTTTACCGCGTAACTTTCGATATGTTTCTGAGATGATATTTCTGCACGTTTTGAGTATTTTCTGGAAGATTTCTACCGGATATTTTGAATTCTGCGGCGTTTTAATTGAATTACGAATTATCAGTATGTTGAAAAATGTTACTTCAGTACAATGAAAGTCTTATAATGTTGTTGTGGATATTCTGTGATAATTTGGTAAATTTCTAAATATGTGATTTCTGTGTAAATTCCGTATACTGCCGTTAT
>NW_021343884.1:0-443 GCF_001605985.2 Dendrobium catenatum
CCCCATGGAGGGGGCTTCAAAATCCTTACCCGGTGGATAGAAGGGGAGGGCTTTACTCAGGGGACTTGGGGAGATGGAAGAACCTTCCACCGAGCTGACAACCGCATGAGGAAATTGAAGATCCCTATTTTTGAAGGGAAGGATGCTTATGGATGGATCTACAGGGTGGAGCGCTACTTTGCAGTGAATGATGTCACAGAAGAGGAGAAGTTGATGGCAGTCTCGATATGTTTGGAGGGGAAGGCATTGGCCTGGTTTCAATGGCTTGAAGGGAGACAACATGTTAGAAGTTGGGAGGAGTTCAAAGACCTCCTACTGCACAGATTCAGGGTGTCCAGCGAGGGCACACACTATGAGCAGTTGGTGGCTCTAGTGCAGGAGGGCACAGTGGCAGAGTATAGAGAGCACTTTGAGCTACTATCAGGCAGATTGAGAGGAATTCC
>NW_021343885.1:0-366 GCF_001605985.2 Dendrobium catenatum
GAAAGAAATTTTTAAAATACCAATTAACCCCCCCCCCTCTTGGTTAGCTTGGGCCAATTCTATAGGGCTTAACATCCCTAACAAACTTTTACAAATGTCTACATCATTAAAATAAATAACAACTATTTCGATTCAATCTCCTCCTCTCCTGATATTGTACTCCTCCCACTCATCTTTCATATTTCCTCAAACATTTGAGTTTGATGCATATGCATCTGCTACTAGATTTCCTTCTAGTATTGTATATGCATCTACTACTGCATCTCCAAATACTGTTGTACATGTATCTACCATTCAATTTGTGCTTTCTTTACCTACTCTAGCTCGGCTGTAAGGGAAGTTATTTGTTAGGTATATGAAGACTCT
>NW_021343886.1:0-1076 GCF_001605985.2 Dendrobium catenatum
CAGACATTTTTATAAAACCTTTAGCCTTTGATATTTTTAGTGCATTAAGAACAAAGCTTGGTGCGATTGATTTAAATGCTTAAATAAAAATGTTCTTGCAACATTGATATTTGTTTATTAATTAAATGTTTTGTATGTCTTTATGATTTTATTTGTGTGATTTTTTCTTTTAGAGTCTGTGCTTCTTCATTGTTTTTGGTATTTATTTTATTTTGTTTTGTTTTTGAATTGTAGTTTTTGTTTGAGTGCAAAATTTTTTTTGGTCATCATCATCCGGGATGAAATATTTTCGTACGGGATGATTTGTGTAGTGTGACAAACTGTCAAATTTTGAACCGTTTGAGTCAAGTTTTTAATGTACTTCGTCTGTACGATCGTCCGAAATGAAATATTTTTCAAACGACGGGACGAATGAATGAAGCAGTTTAATGGATAAGGTAGTTTTTAATATGAACTTCGTCGTTCTCCTCCTCCTCCAGATCAGGGACCGTCCGAGTGATTGTTGCACTTTATGTTTTGTGTTTGTGTTGTTATGGTTTATGTGTTAGTTGTTGTTTGCTTTTAGTAGTTTGATGTATTTCTTCTTTATTTTAGTTATTGTATTTATATCTTGATGAATCCTTATAATTTTTAAAATGATATCAATATAAGTTCTTGTGTTTTAATTTGAATTTACTTTTGAAATGTTTGTCCGACTTTATATAAATCATCAGATTTTTAATCTTAATCGTGCTATAACCTAAATTGCAAGAAAAATTAAATTCATTAGAAAATCTAATTATTCTAAGTTTAAGTTTTGCTTATAACTTAATATTATTAGGATTATCAATTTCACGTCTCTTCTTTAGACTGTATTATTGTTAATATTATTATTACAATTGCAATATTTTCTTATTTTTTCTTTCACTTATTAATCATTATTTATGCACTTAGAAAGATTTGAAATTTTAGATTATTGTTTTTGGAAATAATAAAATTACTCTTGCCAATTGTGTAAAAGTACAATAAATATATATATATCAAAAGGGATGCACAAAGATTCGCAATGTGAAAAAGAGGCACAAAATAAGCCCAAA
>NW_021343887.1:0-200 GCF_001605985.2 Dendrobium catenatum
TATTATCCTTAAGTGTCACTACTGTCATATAGGTGAAAATCTTTGTTATTACTAACCCTTAAGACATTTCGTACGTAAAGAGGTTTAGGGATCTAAGAGCAAAAAGTAATCCTAATTAAATTGAAGTTACTACAGGGACCTAAAAGGGAAGGTTTCACACACCACATCAAGGGGTCCCTAGAGGTTTTCTAAGTTTAGAA
>NW_021343888.1:0-279 GCF_001605985.2 Dendrobium catenatum
TAGAAGTTGCCTAACGGTGGGTCTTACGACCTAGCCCCATAAGCTAAGCGGCCCGAGTTGTGGGTCTTACAACCTAGTCCTTTTAGACTAGGATGCCCGAAGGTTTAAATTTGATTGTTTGAGGTTTAGGATCATTGCTATTTATTTTTACAATTTTCCTAAAATGTGGGGGCTTACGACTTCAGGTAGAAGTTGCCCGATAGTGGGTCTTACAACCTAATCCTATAGATTAGGATGCCCAGGTGAGTGGTCTAGGTTTGTATTATCACCTAAACACTT
>NW_021343889.1:0-808 GCF_001605985.2 Dendrobium catenatum
TCTATGTGGAGAAAATTAATGTTTAGTAAAAAGTTCAATAGAATATTTTCTCACACTTTTATAACAATAATAAAGTATTATTAAGAAAATCTTCTGTAGTGATATCTTACAATATTAGTATATATAAAGGACATTTTTGTCAAACATAATTGTACTTTGGGATTGGTTTGGGACAACTTTCTTACTGGTTTCTAAAGTTATTTTTTAGTACAAAATTTTTAATCTAAAAATTTTTATGCCTTCATTTAGAAAGAAGTAAGAAAACTGTCCCAAATAAAACATTTTACTTTAGGCTTCATTTGGGATGGCTTTTTAATTGCTTCTTAAAGCAGTTTCTTACAAAAAAATTGTAAAAGTTTGCCAGCGAGATCTCTCATATTATGTCGGAGAATGTTATTGACTTCGGGTCTTTGTGGGAGGTTGACAACGTAATCCTAAATGTTGATTTAAATCAATGGTTTGGATTAGGTCCCACAATTTTAGAGTAGCTGTCCGATTCCTGATCTGACAGCTATTACTAATCACGCATTTACATAGTCAGCAAACAATCATAGCTCTGCCAATTGGATCATGCCACATTTAAAAGCATGGTGTGACTAATCCAACTATGTAAATTAGGATTTAATTAATCCAAAAATTTAAGGAAACTTTAAAACCTAATATCTCCCTCCACACTTGACCAATTTAGATGTTTTTAGACTCATTGGAAAGATCTCAGGGAGATCTTCAAAAGCCCTATATTTACAAGCCTTACTTGTTTATGTATAACTCTCAATTTCCATTTGAATGTTTCTGGTATTTATGCATT
>NW_021343890.1:0-228 GCF_001605985.2 Dendrobium catenatum
CTATTTTCAGATGTCGAAGCTCCATGAGTCCGAAAATATCTGCTTTGACAATTTGTATTAGCCAAAATGCAAAAATTACGTTCCGAAAATTAAGTACTTTCAAAAACTTGATCACAGAGGCCTCGTTGAGCTCCGAAAGTTACAAAATTGAGTTTGGAACGTCGAAAAATGTGTCTGAGGACCCCAAAAATGCCGAATTTGGATTTTTCGGGACGAAAATCAGGCCCA
>NW_021343891.1:0-446 GCF_001605985.2 Dendrobium catenatum
AGATCCTAGGATCCACTCTAGACCTTAAGATCCTTTCTTAGAGCCAGACCTTAGGATCCACCCTAGACCTTAAGATTCTTTCCTAGAGCCAGACCTTAGGATCCACCCTAGACCTTAAGATCCTTGCCTAGAGCCAGACCTTAGGATCCACCCTAGACCTTAAGATCCTTTCCTAGAGCCAGACCTTAGGATCCACTCTAGACCTTAAGATTCTTTTCTAGAGCTAGACCTTAGGGCCTACTCTAGAGCTTAGGATTCTCTTATATCTCAAATTTTAGAGCCCCTCCAGATCCTAGATCTTAGAACCCCTCTAGATCCTAGGACCACTCCAGACTCAAATCAATCCCTACATTTGATCAACTCTAGACTCAAATCAATCCCTACCTTTGATCAACTCCAACTTCAAGTAAATCCCAACCCTTGATTAATTCAAATCTCAAGCTTCA
>NW_021343892.1:0-466 GCF_001605985.2 Dendrobium catenatum
AAGCTAAGTCTAGGAAGGACAAGAAGAAAAACCAAAGAAGCTTTTGGGCAGAATCTGGGACTGACTCCTCTGAGACTGAACCAGAGGAAGAAACTACAAACTTGTGTTTCATAAGAGAAGAGCAAAGTTATGAGGAAGAGGTATGTAAACCAAACTATGATGAATTGTTTGAAATTTATGAAAAAATTCATGCATCATACAAAAAACTCAAGAAAACTCATGCAAATATAAAATTAGAACTTTTTAATTTACAAAGAGAGCATGAAGTTATTCTCAAAGATCATGCAACGATTGATTCAAATTACATGGCTCTTCTTGATGAATTTGATGATATAAACAATAAATATTTGGAATTAATTGATGAACATAATGCATTGAAAGATTCACACACATCTCTTAATTCTGATCTTAAAAAATCTAAAGAGATTTAGAAAAATTTGAGAATTGACAATGATGCCTTAAAAGG
>NW_021343893.1:0-267 GCF_001605985.2 Dendrobium catenatum
CGACTGCGTATCAATAAGCATAAAGAATGCGTACTTTGCAAGCCCATAAAAACACCTTCTTAACAACTAGGAATTAAAGATCAATGTTGAGAAACATAATATTCAACGATTTCTGATTCTTTTCTCCACGAGACGAAGCATTTCAAACACCATTGATTCTCCATATATCTCCATACAAGGATATAGACATATACTATGTCTCATTGAGAAATTTTTTTATAATTCTTTTATAACGATCCTAAAATGAGTATTTATATGATTCATACT
>NW_021343894.1:0-320 GCF_001605985.2 Dendrobium catenatum
GCAATTAAGTAAGCATCGATCCAATCTTTCTAAGATATGAGCTTTCCCTGTTTTATTATTGCACCAAGTGTAGTTGGGACCAATGAATTTTGTGTCATGAAAATCGCATTCTCTCATAAATGAGAGCATATCTTGCACTCCTTGAGACAAAGAGAACTTTTTCCCACCTTTTTTATCATTTTGACATAAGATGCAATTGATGTCACCTCCAATACCATGGGAAGTTTAGCTGATTTAAAATTTTCCAATTTGTTCCAAAGGGATCTTCTTTCACACCAATCAATACTACCATAAATAGTGGCTATAATCCAGGAAATTTT
>NW_021343895.1:0-283 GCF_001605985.2 Dendrobium catenatum
AAAATCTCCAAACCTTTCATTCTCAAACTCTCCCTCATGATCACTATAGATGGTCAAGATCTCACAACCTAGCTTTTTCTGAATCCAAGTAAAAAATGTTCTAAACTCCTCAAAAAGCTCATGTTCATGTGAAACAAATCTAGTCCAAGTGAACCTCGAGTAGTCATCAACAATTACCAAATCATAGACTTTCTCTCCCAAGCTGACAGTGCTAATGGGTCCAAACAAATCCATGTGAAGGACTTTTAAAGGTCTAGAGGTGCTAATGTTCTTAATGGGGTGA
>NW_021343896.1:0-265 GCF_001605985.2 Dendrobium catenatum
CAAGTGAAGCCGGAGCTCTCCTCTGCCACCAATAGACATCAGACTTCTACCCGGCGTCGGACCTTCACTCTTCGCCAAGTTTCTACCCGACGCTGGACTTCTATCGGTTATCAGACTTCGCAGGACGTCTATGCGAAGATGCATTTCTTTCCATTGTTGGACTTCTACCTGACGCTGTCCTTCTGATCTTCGTCATCAGACTACAGTCATTCCGATCTCCGTCACCCGTCGACTACAGTCCTCCTGACTTATGTCGCCCACCAAC
>NW_021343897.1:0-1080 GCF_001605985.2 Dendrobium catenatum
CTATACTTGCTTTATTAGTTATATATATCAATTAAATAATATGTTATCATATAAATATAACATAAATGCGATTATGAATAGTATGGTTGGAAATTTTTCATCCATGAGTATTATTAAATATTCATTATATCATTATTTTATCACCATTACAAGTAGTTTTTAATAATCAACAAAAAATCGGCACTATTTATCCATCAGTGTAATTTGATCAATCAATTATAGACTAACATACAAGATTACATTATAAATATTTTCTTTTAAGAAAATCCCGTCGGCACACTCTCCTATGTTGCAGGGTATTATGTTTAAAAAGCTAACCGCATTAATTATAGTGCTAACTGCAAGCCATCTTGCTTACATGCAAATGCAACAATCATTTTAGATCAATCAAGACATTTTTCTATACAATGTGTGACACCTCCAAAGTATTCAATTTTACCTATTATGATATGACTTCAGTTAAGGTAACTGTTATGAGTTGTTTTAGTTTTAGGCTTTTTTGCTTATGCATGTTATCACACATTGGTAATGCTCTATAAATAGAGGCCTTGGGTTGATGTAAGAGTTGGGGAAAATTAATGAAACTTGAGGTATTTTCCTCCCCAATTGTTGTCTCTCTCTCTCTCAAGAACATCTTCCAAGATCCTAACATATGGTATCAGAGCTAGGGAGATGGAGGAATGTGTTCTTGAGGTGTTCAAGTTGCCGGCAACGCACAGAAGCTGACGAACGCGGAGGTTCCGCGATCGGCACCGCAGGCGGATCAGACGGAAGCCAGAATCGGGAGTTTGAATCGGCCTGAAACGGGTCAGACGCTCGCCTGGAGTGGTTGGACGCGCATATGGTGCGGCTTCTTGATCTTGGACGGAGGTGTTGTTTTGGCAAGAAAGAGCTGACAGGCACGGTGGAGATTTTGTGTGCAAGGCTGATCGAGCCGACGGACCGGAGCAAGCAGGCCGGACGTTTACCTGAGTTCGGATACCGTAGGCACGGTCGGAGGCGAAGTGCAGTCGGCTGGAGGCAGACGCGTGGGCTGGCGCGACCGGGACTAGCGGGACGAAGGGTTTGATCGCGGGTAGG
>NW_021343898.1:0-208 GCF_001605985.2 Dendrobium catenatum
TCTTACAATGACCTAAGGTTTTGCAATGATCACAAAACGCAGGGAATTCATCCATAACAATATTTTGAACATAACCAAACTTATCAAGGCCAAGCCAAGCATAGTTTGGAAATGTTTAGTGATATCAAGTTCCACAAGCAACTTAGTAATAGAGGGTCTGGAACCAACAACAATAACATTGTCAATTTGCAATGGCCGTCCAAAATTA
>NW_021343899.1:0-1139 GCF_001605985.2 Dendrobium catenatum
TTGACCTGAGAGAGCCAAGAGGAGAGGGAGAGTAAGGGAGAGAGAGGGATCTTATGAGGGTGAGTTTATGAGAGTTTTGCACAAAGGTTGCTCCAAGGAAGGATCTATATCATCATCTATGGTCATCATCCCTAGTTCTTTGTGGGGTTCTAGAGAGGTCTACTTTAGTGATTGATCAAAGTTCTCTACCTGCTTCAGGAGGAAGCAAAAGGAGTTAGGTACTTTGCATGCTTCAGGAGGAAGCGAAAGGAGTCGGGTTCTCTACCTCATCGGTTTCAGAAGAAAGGAGGTTTGTAAAAGCTTCTCCGCCTTACTGTGGGAGCAAAAAGAGAGTCAATGAGTTTAGTGTAATACCCGGAGGAGAGGCTCCGGGGAGTGGACGTAGGTTTAGTTGACCGAACCACTATAAATTTTTGTGTTCTTTATTCTTCCTTTTTCTATATTTAATTTTTGCACTTTGATTTTTAGTGGTGAATTTTGGTTTGGTTGTAGTTTGTGTTTTGATTGAGAAATATTTTAAAATACCAATTTACCCCTCCTCTTGGTTAGCTTTGGGCTAGTTCATAATGACTTAACATCCCTAACAAACTTTTTAAGTGTTATCAAAGCGGATTCATAAAATCTAATTTTTGAAAACTTTTGAATTTTGATCATAGAGTTCAGCTTTAATGTGTCCCAGCTTTAACGATCAGCTTTGACAATCAGCTTTAACGATGAGCTTTAACCGGAGCGGCTAACGCCAAAATTTTTTCCTCCGAAATCCACAACGATGGTAAACCATGAAAAGAAGCAATTTTGAGATCAGGAAATAGGGAGGAGGAAGAATTACTAGAAAGAGCATCACGAAAAGACTTCGAAGCAACTTTACTAGCAAAAAAACTAGGATCAACTAAATGCTTAGCCACCATCGACAAAAAAACCAGTCGAAAGCAAAGCAAAGGAAGACAAGACAAAATGAAGAAGCAAACATAAATCAAAACTTCTCTGAGAAGAGAAGAGCCACCAGCAGCCCCGAACCAAGAGGCAGAGAACGAGGTGCCAAATGGGAAGTGTACCCTAGCAGAGCGAACATCAAACCCTAAATCATTGGTGAGCTAATGAGCCTACTCAAAGGGAAAAATCATGCATGCTCATAAGAT
>NW_021343900.1:0-224 GCF_001605985.2 Dendrobium catenatum
TTAACTAGCATGCATTGCATTAGATACAAACTTAAAAAGCCAAAATTTTAATTGCATCAGTTTAGCATTTTATCACCCAACATAAGTTGAAGGGGCCAATTAGGAAAATCTCTAGATGTCGGCCCCAACTCTCCAAAACTTTAATTACAACGTCCCTACCACTCTTTCATAAATGACCGGACTCATATCTTTTAAATCGATTAGGTGGTTAGCTGGCTCCCCAA
>NW_021343901.1:0-239 GCF_001605985.2 Dendrobium catenatum
GAGCCATTAGCGTCTACGACGCCCTCTCCCACGAAATTGCCCCCGAGATGCAGCAGATAAACTAGGTATAGTGCGAACAAAAATGAAATCATTGCCAGGATCCGAACCCCCACACAAATCCGGAGACGCCAAACCACTTTCAGAAAATTCAGATTTCGATTCATACTCTGACGATAACCAATTAATATAGTTCATAATGTTCAAACCAGACGAAACGCCCAGCCGATTAACCAAAGCAT
>NW_021343902.1:0-254 GCF_001605985.2 Dendrobium catenatum
GCCTTCGGAAGGCTTTGGGTCAGGATCGGCTAGGGTGACCATCGGAGCTTGTTCTCCATTGGTTCCGACCGCCGCTGGACAGGGTTTAGGTCAGGTTGACCTGGAAATAACGATAGGGACATGCTGAAGTCGAGGGTGAGCTTAATTGGGCCTAGGGAGGTTCAAATTGATCTGGTGGCTCAGTTGGGCCCAAACCTGCTCGGTTTGGGTCGAATTGGGCTCGACCTAGGTCAGACCAGACGCTGGGCTTGATG
>NW_021343903.1:0-1580 GCF_001605985.2 Dendrobium catenatum
TATATATTATGTATATTAAATAAAATATTTTCTTTTATATTCCTTAAATCCTACTCAAATCATATCCTGCCGCCTTCTACAATTGCTCCATATACTGTAGTTCGACGTCGTTTCTGAACAGGCCATAGTTGCCCATCCTGCATGCTCGATTCTTGCTCAAATCCTGTGCCGACTCAACATTTTGTTTCATTAAAAAGAAATCGAAAGATGCTTTCATTCGTTTCATGTTTCTTCCACGCTCAACTCCAACACATGACTACAAGCTCCTCTGATTCCTTCCTCCCATAGCCAATCTTGCTGAACAAGCTCCCGTTCACACCTCCTGTATCCTACCTGTCACTCTCCTCTCACGTTGAGATCCTCACGCACATCCTCTGTCGACCGCGCCCGATCTCTCACACTCGATCGAGCCCGATCTCCCACACTTGACCGAGCCCTATAGCCTTCCAAACCTCATCGTTCGCAACTCTCTCGACCTCCCTTGTTCGTAGATAGCCTGATTACTTACCGACTGTGATGAGGACATCAGAGATTAGCTGCTATGATCTGGAGTTTTTTTTTGATGTGTTTTATGTACTAGTTTATTTTATATTTATATTTTTCCCATTTTACCTCTAGGGGTGGTCATGTGATGTTGTAGCCCGAAGGACATTTTAGTCTGATGGGCACATCAGAGCTTGGAAAGTTTATCAGAGACGTGGCCGTTGATCTACGACTACGATTGAGTCGATATACTTCTGAGTCGTATTATGTATTTTCTTTATTATTATGTTATGTTTTATTTGCTTTTTAGTGTTTCTATTTTTTACCCCTTAAGGGAGGTCGTATGTAAGCCCTGAGGGCATCGTCATCTTTTTATTTTCTTGAGTCATTTGTACGAGGCTATATATAGACCTTTTGTCATTTTGACTGTTAATATAGCCTCGTACAAATGACTCAAGAAAATAAAAAAGCGACGATGCTCTTAGGGTTTACATACTACCTCCCTTAAGTAATTGGTAAGAAATGAAAACACTAATAAAGCAAATACAACATAACATAATAATAAAGAAAATATATAATATGACTCAGAAGTACATTGACTCAATCGTGATCGTAGATCGATGACCACATCTCTGATAAACTTTCCAAGCTCTGACGTCCCCATCATTCTTCCGGGGTAGGAGAAAGCTCGACTCCGTCGAGTAAGCGTCCTGGGTGCTCTCGTAGATCTCCAATGTGTTGGATCAATCTGCTGTAGCTCCTCGCGATCCAGCCATGTATCCTCTGACTCGGGCTTGCCTCTCCACCTAATCAAGTACCTTTGTCGTCCACCTTCCCTTGTGGAGAGCATCACTTAGAATCGTGTCCACCTTTTCTGCCATGGGTGATTTGGGAATATTTGGGAGTGGAGGTAGGTTTGGGTTCTCACATGGTGGGGTCATATAAGGCTGCTGTATGAGTGAATTTGGTGGGTTGAAATTAGGACCCTCATATGCAATTAGATCTTCTATGTTAGAGGGATTGATGTTGAATTTTGCACGCAGATTTACTACATAAGCATTATTATTAATTTTCTTAATTATTTTGAATTGTCCAGC
>NW_021343904.1:0-206 GCF_001605985.2 Dendrobium catenatum
AATATTTTACTAAAGTATTTTGGATTAATGAATTTAAATTGTATATCTTTCATAATGATACTCTTTATGATAATGTGATTCAGAGCATATATATCCATAGATCTCTGTTGAGCCTATAGGGGTGAAAAGGATATCTACAAACTTTCTACAATTATAGTATCTCATTAAAAACCTAAAATATTATACATTCTATGTATAGGAATGCA
>NW_021343905.1:0-263 GCF_001605985.2 Dendrobium catenatum
AGCTTTCTATTTAAAACATGTTAATCTTACCAGTCAATGACTGCTGAAAACTTTCTATCACTAAGCTAATTCACTGGACTAAGTAGGCTGGTAATTAAAAGAAAAAAAAAAGAAATCGAAAAAATTATTCTTTGCGGATGCCAAATGTTGTATGGAGATCAATCAAAATAAGCCGCATCAACTCTTCATTGTGTACCGCAGCTGGATATTGCTCGGTATCACAAATCAGTATCGCTGATGTGATTGCACTTGATTCGTCTCCG
>NW_021343906.1:0-431 GCF_001605985.2 Dendrobium catenatum
AGACAGATGCTTTTTAGATCTTAAGTCCTCACCCTCTAGGAATATAATCCCAAATTTCTAATAAAATGTCAACTTAAACATAAAATTTTCACCTAAAATTTAAAGCCCAACATAGGGTAGACTGAGGTCGCCTCTGAGCTTCTTAGAATCCGGCACCTCCTACTTTTCCTCCTTTGACTCGCTAATAAATGTTCAACATTAAGATTTCTTCTTGAAAATTTCTATTTCTTTTTCCTTGTCTTTTACTTTGTACTCAAAAGGATATGAAATCACTGTTTTAATCGAGAGTTTTCTTAGGAGCTTCTCTCCTAGGATGTAATTAACTATAGGGCTTGCCTCTATAGGGATTTGAGAACCCCAGACAAAAATAAACCTTGTTTTATTCGTATAAAATGAGGGAAGAATCTTTGGGAACGTAGATATTTTTAAAA
>NW_021343907.1:0-726 GCF_001605985.2 Dendrobium catenatum
TATAAACAAAATTAAAAAAAAATAAAATTAAAAATAAACTAAGGTCGCGTCGCTTGGTTTGCAAATATCCAACACTCCCTTGCCTCATGGCCTTCACTCGTGCGCTTGAGCAAACAACAGTCAGTAGACGAGAGGTTTTTTGTTTGTTTGGTTGATTTGAGTTTAGGAGCATGAAATTATCGCAACGCCCAGCCTTCTCCTCCCTCGAAGGGTTGTGAGGAAGGATATGTTCGTTCTTATGTTTTTTTTAAGCTTCTTTGGCTATTGTTTATAAGCATGAAATTATACATCGGATGGTGAAGGATGGGTTTGTACTCCCCTGAGGAAAAAAAAAAAAAAGAATATGACTAGCACTTTTGCACATATATGTTGATCCTAAGCCTGCATGAAAAAAGCTGAGGGAAATTTTTAATAAAATAATTTAGGCTACATCTCAAAAAAATTTTCTGGCTCCGCCACTAGACGGAGAAATTGTTGGCATTTGTGTGTGAATCATAATTATGCGACAAAGTAAAGTTTATAGTAAGAATAATACTAAATTCATCCGATGCACAACATTTTAGTGGAGAAATTATTACGTGCACTTCGTTTGTATATAGTGATGTATTTTTTACGCAGTGTGTACAAGATTTTTACACATGCTGTGTATATGCGACATAACTTATTTTGATTAGAGTCCGAATGCAATATATGTTTGAACTCCACACATGATAATTTCATTTTAGT
>NW_021343908.1:0-2547 GCF_001605985.2 Dendrobium catenatum
GCTATTCTTTTTAGGAATATAAAACGTTAGAATTTTTTTTTTAACGTTTAACAAAAAGTTTTATCCCTTTTAATGTTCTTTAAAAAACTGCTAAAAGTTTTTTTTAGAAAATTATATTTTTTTAATTAAAAAAAAAATCAAATATATCCTCATTTCTCACTTATAATTAAATACTCGTGCATGAGATAAGAGAAATATATTCATACTAAGATTTACAATTCTTGTGATGGAGCTTCAGTCTTCTCATGAAAATGAGTAATTAAGTTAGCTCCATTTGGATGGATTGATCTTGATGTCACCGCGTCAAAATTATTACATGCGGTTACTCGACAGTATCCAGAGGCCAATCAATATGCTTCACGTCACCAATATGTTGTGTACTATTACTGTGTATCGGGTGACGTGGCGCGTCTTGATTGGCTTTCGAACAGTCCTGTTACCACACGTAATAATCTCTCGTCATTGTGAAGCTCTGATTTTTCTCTCAGAAGATGGTTGACTATCTTCATGTTGATCAAAATTTTTGTTGGATGATTGGGCATACATTTTTGTATTTGTGAGATATTTTCATTACAAAATTTCATTATTTTAATTTTATTTCGGTAAATTTTGATTTTAGGATTTCCTAATGTTAAAAATGTAACCAATCATTTATCTGTGAATTTCTATGATCAAATTATTTATTTATTTATTTATTTTGTAAATATAGATAACATCTTCAACCACTTCTATAAATTTTTTTTCATATACAAATATCAACATTTGATATAACAGAAAGTTCACAAATATCAACTCTATCAAATATGTCATTTTGCTTATGACTTAAAAGAATTTTGTGATTTGTATGCTTGACAAAATTAGTTGAATTTTTTTTTTTGGAGATTCTTTGCTAAATGTGTAAACCGTTTATAAAAAAATTTAAATTTTGTTTTTCAAATAAAATTTTGTAGAAACATTATGGAGTGATTGTTGGTAAGCCGTTCCTTTATTATCTTATGAGATTTACGTATTATTTGAGATTTTTAGAGAATGTGTATCTTTTGCTTACGTATTTTATGAGATTTTTAGAAAATGTGTATCTTTTAAGGCTTATGTACAATGAGATTTTTAAAGAACATGTATCTTAAGAGGCTTATATTATTTTTTTATGAGTGAGAACCATGCCAACCACTTGTTCTTATAATCTTTTTAATGAGGGCTCATTTACTACTAGCTTTTCATAAAGACTATCTCATGAGCATGCATTCCAAGGATTACAAGTGGAGATCTTTTGTACTACTTGCCCTCAATAGATATTTCTAATGAGAAAAAATAGGTTATGATGATACTTCTATTTACAAAATATGATAACTTTTATTTCATAACTCTTATTATCACTAGAGAAAAATCATCTATTACTAGCGAAATTTTCTGACAATTTTCCAGCAGTTTTCTGACATAATACAATGAGATAAATTTTTTTAAAATTTTCGGTGGCTATGACCGCTGGAAAACCACTGGAAATAAATGCCGCCGGAAATAAACTACCGATTTTAATTTCCTACGTGGTTTATACCGGTGGAAAAAAATTAATCCGCTGAAAAATCGCTGGAAAATCTCATTACCGCCGGAAATTCACCCAGTTCCGTCGGTAATGACCGATTTTCCAATAGTATATATACTCCTTTTTGAGTCTAACAATCTAAATATTACTCTTGCAAATAAAAACACAATAATTCTCCTCAATGAACAGAACATTCAATCTCATTTTTTATTTAATATCCTCTCTAATGATGCAAATTGCAATATGGATATTGGTTTCAATCACTTGGATTTTAAGTGTTGAATTCTTGGTATTAGTTTAGGGTGTGTTTAGTCAAATGAGTCATTGTTTGAAATAATTTTGATTTGTCTAATGGCATCGCCAACAATAATATGTGCTTCTATCTAACGAGCAACATTAGCATAAGAGTGTACTATCCCTCATATCAGTGAGAAGTAGAAAGGTTCACATTTGAGACCTCCAAGAAAAAAACATCTCCTTATAATTCATGATTCAATTTTGAGATTTGATGAATCACTAAAGAAAATATTTAAAAAGATAAGGAAATTCTTTTATAATGATTTGATTTATAGTAAATCATTCGATAAAAGTTTGACAAAATTGATGAAGCTATGGTTACTAATATAAAAAGAGAGTAGAATCAAATATGAACTTGAACCCTAAGAGCGGCAGGAAAGATGTCATAATGTTAGAATTATATTTAGTCATAATAATCTCATCATTAGATTGAACATGCCGAAGCCAACTAAACATCGAAAATTCAGGAGATAGAATATAACAAAACATTCACATTATTCCAAAAGAATTTATACAATAATCCGATACATGAATATACAAGGTAGACAACTACTTGCTCCATAGACATTTCGAAACATTACTAAAGTATTTAATATTATTTATTTAAAATAAATAGTTTAAGAGCGAACATAAGGTTTTATAATTTAATTAAAATATCAAGATAATTAAGATGAACTTGGCATATATAAGATGAAAACCCTAGACAA
>NW_021343909.1:0-322 GCF_001605985.2 Dendrobium catenatum
AGACGGGTCAAATTCTGCTCAGGGGACCTTGCCTTAATGGGCTTTATCCCATTCGTCTACCAACTACCACTGCTCAGTTCGCTCTCTTCTCAGCTCAAACGGTTCCAGACCTTTGGCACCGTAGACTCGGACATCCGGCTTTGCAAACTGTCTAGACTCTTCGAAAGTTTATTCCTGCAATTTGTTTCACGTCTAATACTAATAACTGTCATAATTGTAATGTTGCTAAAAGTCATCGTTTACCTTTTATGTTGTCTAAATCTTTTACTACGCATAGCTTTGAATTGGTTCATTCCGACGTCTGGGGTCCTTCTCCCACGCC
>NW_021343910.1:0-281 GCF_001605985.2 Dendrobium catenatum
CGAGCTTCTACAGGATGTTGTAGAAGAACTGTTAAATAACCAAAGTACCCTCACACATGCACCGTAATTGTATAAACATAGGTACAAAAAAAGGGTAAATGTAATCAAACATATGTATGGGCACCGACGAGCATGTTATTAGTACACACTTGACGTCTAGGGATGTTGAATTCAAGTTTTAACATGATCCTTTTATGCAGAATAATAGGAGACGACATGGTTCAAACTATCAAATAAATATATCTTTGTAGCGACCGATATATTTATTTTAATATATTCAT
>NW_021343911.1:0-359 GCF_001605985.2 Dendrobium catenatum
AAGCAGTTTAAAAATTAGGCTTAGAAAATAGGTTTTCCCTAGAGATTGCACAACTTCTCTTTGACAGAACTACACCCTCATAGGTCAAGTGGTCTGCCAGAACCCGCAGGCGGGTAGGTGCCTAACAAGAAAGAGAAAGTATTAATATGCTTATGCTGACTCTCGGCGGTCCCGAGCTTACTTCTTAGATCGTTAGAGTTACTATGTGAGCCTAAAAATTTTATTTAAAATTACAAGTAGAAGAATTTTAAGCGTACCCTTACGAAAAAAATCTCTCCGATTCGAATCCAGGCTAAAACAAAATACGGCATGCAAGAGTCCTAAAAAAATTCTACTGCACAAACAATGTAAACAAACAA
>NW_021343912.1:0-291 GCF_001605985.2 Dendrobium catenatum
ATGATCAATAAGCTCATCAATCCGTGGAACGGGAAAATGGTATTTGATTGTGATCTTGTTTATGGCACGACTGTCAACACAGAGCCTCCATTCATTATTTTTCTTTGGGACCAATAAGGCTGGCACCGCACAGGGGCTTATGCTCGCTTGAATCAGCTGCTTCTCCAACAAATCTTCGACGATTGACTGCAAAATCTGCTGTTCCTTAGGATTTAGGCGGTAGTGAGGCAAGTTCGGCAATGTCGCATTGGGCAGCAGATCGATCTGATGTTGAATATGTCGGATAGGTGG
>NW_021343913.1:0-407 GCF_001605985.2 Dendrobium catenatum
GGTACCAAGTTCTTTGGGACTCCCTAGGGAGATTAGTGCCCCAGCAAGAAAGAATTGGACTGGATTTGGAGAAAGCATAGAACAGTGCAGTAGCAGCAATAACTGAACACGGCATAGCATTCTTACCATGTTTAATATCATTACGACTTCTCCAATAGTAATAAACCACAGAGCAATATAACCGAACAATCCCAGGATTCTTAACAGACGCTTCCTCAAGTTCTTCAAGCAATATTCCAGTGAATGAAAATTAGGAATAGAAATTCCCCATTTCCTCAACTTCAGAATTATATCAACCAGATATTTGCATTTCACCATAATGTGCTCATACGTTTCATCAACTTGACAGCCTCTAGGACAAAGGCCATGATCTGCGATTTTACGATTCACAAGGAATATATTTGTTG
>NW_021343914.1:0-313 GCF_001605985.2 Dendrobium catenatum
TACACCATTCATAAATACAAGAAGGGTAACTTCGCGTGAAATATTCTTTTATGCATATTTCTTCAAGAGAATAAATAACAAGGACAATTTACCAATGATATGTGGCATATAAAATCATATATATTAAAATTCAAGTAATTATGCAGTAAATTTCAACTTTCTAACACAATTAGACATTCTAAATTTACTATATTACTACTGAACAGTCTGGATGACAATCAGGACGCGCCACTTCGTCACTAAATTGTGTACCGTCACTACGTACCGCTGTGTATTAGAATACGTGGAGTGTCCTTATTGGCCTTCGGACCGT
>NW_021343915.1:0-220 GCF_001605985.2 Dendrobium catenatum
ATGTTAGAGTTTAAATATTAATATAATAAAAATTAATTTAAATATATTTTAAAAGTTAAACTATTACCACATTTATTTCACATCAAGCCCATAAGTTTATTTCACCTTCCTCGGGGCTAAGCTAATAACCTCGTAGGCCTGGTTACCAAGTAGTAATCGGGGTTTATTAAGATAATTTAGTTGGTTAAAATTAAAGGTAGATTAATATTAAATATTTTAG
>NW_021343916.1:0-312 GCF_001605985.2 Dendrobium catenatum
CCATTGCTTCTACTTTTTTTTTTCTTTCCTTCTTGGTGAGAATCTATGATAGTCTTTACCTTTTGATCCTTATATATTTCACTTGTTTTTTGGTGGTTTTGTGGTGGCAATTTTTCTCGGAACAGTTATGTTAGTTGGAAGAAGATCCTTATTTGGCGCCAGAAAAATGAGGCTTGATTCACGCTTTGGTTTGCTTTCAACTTTGACCCGGACAGAATTGTTTGAATGGTGCTTTGATAATTTCAAAATAGCTGAGGAAATCTTGGCTCAGGGAGACCAGACTGGATTGGATTGCTAGGATTTGAAAAGCCA
>NW_021343917.1:0-2847 GCF_001605985.2 Dendrobium catenatum
CAAAAAAACCACCCAGGCAACCTGTAAGAGGGACAAATTTTACAGTCACCACCAAAAATAAAGAAGCAAAACCGTCAACTGTAGGTTCCTTCCTCATGCTGCAAACAGCCTCCAGCCCACCTCGTTTAATGATGTTACCAGTCAGAAAAAAATTATGATAAACTTGCCTCCAGTAATTCCTCCAAAAAATAGGTGCAGGTAATGTATAGCTATCCCTCCCATCAACCTTATATAAAAATTCCATAAGATAAACATCCCTTGATATGTAGTATTTCAGGTGTAGATCATTCATACAGGCGATCATGAATAGCAGCAGCATATGATAATAGTGGAACCTCAAAACCAGAGAAAAACTTAGTAACACAAATGTAGATTTTGCTTTACAAAACTCCCTTTTTTCCATTTGTTTAACTTCAGAAATACAGCCCGAATCACTTTCTGCTTTAAAGAGGTAATGCACAAAGCTTTGCCATTAAATTTTCTTGAATTTCGTTCAATCCAGAGATAATAAACATCAGCGTGAAGAGTAAGAAGAGCGGCGTTTCTAACATCTTTATCATTGTAGAGACCATGAATAAAATGAAGAGCTTGAATAATATTATGTCTCAAGTAGAAGTTACTAAATTGAGGAATGAGCATATTAATGAGCTGAAATGAGTAATCACACTCAAAAAAAATGTGAGAGGTATTCTCCAGATGATTATGGCATAGAGGACAAGAAGTGTCCTCAATAGTGATATTTCTGTATGTTAAAGCTGCAGCAGTTTTCAGTCCATTGTTTAAAGCTATCCACGTATAAGAGGAGTACCTAATAGAATGGTATTTGTGCCAAACTAAATTATGCCAGTCCACATCAATATCCGAGAAGTATTCCTTATAAAAATCCTTGAAGGTGGCGTTCTCATTGTTATCCCAAGTTATGTGGTAACAGCTGCTATGGGTTATAGGAATAGTGTAAATGAGGTTTTTAATAGTAGTACTAAGTGAAGTTGGTAAAGCCCAAGCACCATCAATAATCCAGTTAGCTAAAATTCCATTAACCTCATTATCAAGTGTAGCTGCTTGCCCAGTAATCAAAGAGGAAAGGTTATCATTTAAAACCCAATGATCCCAAAGGCAGTCAATAGGACTGTTAGGACAGACCTTAAAACAGAAATTCCTTTTGAACAAATCGGCAGTGCTACATAAATTCTTCCAGTAACCCAAACTGGAGGATGGGCAAGGTTTCCAAGGTGAACAATATCTAATTTTCAGCCAAGTAGAAAGAGGGGACTGGGTGTTGTACAGTCTGAGAATAGTTTTGCAGTTATAGGCAAACCTAAGAGCTTGAAGAGAGGCAATACCCAAACCCCCTTTAGTGATAGGCTTAGTAGTGGAGCTCCAAGATATGAGCTGCATCTTTTTGGACTGAGCATCTCCCTGATATAAGAACTAGGCACAAGCTTTATTAATGAATTTCAAAACAAATTTTGGTATGTTGGAACCCCGAATCCAATACGCCACCAAATTGGTAATTGTGTATTTTAAGTACTGCAACCTACCTGCAAAAGAAAGAAGCTTTGCTTTCCATCCAGAAAGCACGTTAGTAACTTTTTCGGTCAAGGGTGAGAAATCAGAAATCTTGAGCCTACCTAAGGAAATAGGTAGACCCAAGTAAGAGATGTTGGTGGAGCAGTTAGAAATTTGGAGGGCTTGTGAAAGAGAGGTAATGGAATTAACATTGGTGGGGAAAAGAAGATAACTCTTGTTGAGGTTAAGATGAAGGCCCGAAACAGAAGAGAAATGCTCCAAAATTCTTCCCAGATTTTCACAGTTTTTAGTTTCAGCTTTCCCAAAAACCACTAGATCATCAGCATATGTAAGATGGGACAATTGGAAACTATCCAATTTAAAACCTTCAAAGGAATCCACATGAGAAGTGTCATCAATAAGACATGAGAGAGCATCCATAATGATACAAAAGAGGTACGGACTTAGAGGAAAACCTTGTCTCAAACCAGATGAAGATTTGAAAAAGCCATGAAGACCACCATCAATACTTATTGAAAAATGAGTGTTACTAATACAAGCTTTTATCCAGTTGATGAAGGTGGGAGGGAACCCCTTATGGGCAATTCTAGCAAAAAGGAAATCCCTTGAAACAGTGTCAAATGCCTTCCGAATATCCAATTTTGCACAAAAAAATTTTCCCCTATTCCTTTTGTTAACAAACCCAACAATTTCAGCCGCAAGAATACAATTTTCATTGGATACTTTGTTGGAAATGAAAGCCGCCTGACTTTTATGTATGACATCATTCATGTAAGGTTTCATTCTATTGGCAAGTATCTTGGCAATAATTTTATGAAAAACGTTACACAAGGAAATAGGCCTGTAATCCTGAATGGAATCAGCATGTGTATTCTTGGGAATAAGGGCTAATGCAGTGGCTTTAGCTCTGCTCGGGAGATAATTTTTTATGAAAAAGGACTTAACCGCATTGCAAACTGAAGGTCCTGTAATAGACCAAGTGTCTTTGTAGAAGGCAAAATGAAAGCCATCAGGCCCTGGTGCAGAAGAGTTACAACCAGACTTAATAGCATTGTGAATTTCAACATTGGTAACAGGGGAAATAAGGGAAGAAGTAGCCTCATCATGTAATGTGTTCCCATAAGGAATGTTGCTCAAATCGGCAGAAGGAGGTTTGGGAGAGTTGTAAAGAGCTTTGAAGTGGTTGATAATACCTTGTATGTTAGAAGCTTGAGATGAATCATTGATGCAAACTGAGGAGTGAAGAATGCTTAGATTTTGAGATTTCCTCCTTTGAATCATTGAGAAAAGGAATTTTAAGTCTTCTTCCCCATTTGT
>NW_021343918.1:0-320 GCF_001605985.2 Dendrobium catenatum
TTCCTCTTTTTAAGTTAAATTAGATAATAAATTTATGCACTAATTATACAATTAATTATTAATTATTTTACTTATTTATAAATATTTTAAAATATATTAATTAAGTTAATCAATAATAACTTAGAGGCGTCTAGGTTTGCCTTTCATCTTCTCTTTAGTCGTTGCTGTTAGGCTTCCTTGCTTCGCAGGAGGTGTAGAGATTGCATGCGTCGCTTCTTCGTTTCCTACGTTGCTGTTCAACTTCGCTCCTTCGACGTCTTTCCCTTCCTGTCGGATCGGAAAGTTCGACATTTTGATCGGAAGCAAGAACGGGACCTCGC
>NW_021343919.1:0-252 GCF_001605985.2 Dendrobium catenatum
AGGCATAAAAACTAGCAAAGAAACAAGTTTTTTTTTTAAGTTTAGCAAGGCATGCATATGATAAATGCTCCAAATAATTAAATTTTAAAGATTTACAAGGTCATTTAGTTAACAAAGTCAAAATCAGAAAATGGTAGAATATCCGATCCTGTTAACCTTAGCTCGGACTTTTTTCAGGGCAAAATCATCTTTTGAAAACAAAAGACCTAACTCAGAACAAACTAATTGAAAAAAAAAAGATCCATTCAAAAC
>NW_021343920.1:0-231 GCF_001605985.2 Dendrobium catenatum
CTAAAACAGGGCTGCCAACCACCGCAAGCCCCATTTACCCCACAACACCAGAAACTTCCAGCAGCGACGGAGCCAAAACAGAAGGGGAAACAACATCATTAGCCTCATTAGTCTCAAACTCATTATTTAACTCACCACCAACCGAACAAACATCACAATTGTCTGGAATAACAAAAATATTATCACTACCATCCTTGGGGATAGAAGAAATAACCGGAATAATAGGAATCG
>NW_021343921.1:0-519 GCF_001605985.2 Dendrobium catenatum
CCATGGAAGGGTCGGTAGAGGTAAGGATTCAGCATCAAATTGTGGTTCTCTGCCAGCTTCAGGAGAAAGCAAAAGGAGATAGGTTCTCTGCCTTGTCGGGGTGGCAAAAGAGGTTCTTTGTAAAGGCTTCTCTGCCTAGCTGTGGAGGCTAAAGGAGAGTCACAATTGTAGTGCAATACTCGGAGGGCGCCTCCGAGGAGTGGATGTAGGTCGAGTTGAGCGAACCACTATAAACTTATGTGTTCTTCTTTCTTGCTTCCGCACTTTAAATTTCTGCGCATATTTTTTTGTCATGTGATTTTGGTTAATGAGATTTTACTTCTTTGTGAAAATAAAATTTTTAAAATACCAATTCACCCCCCCCCCCCCCCCCTCTTGGTTTGCTTGGGCCAGTTTTATAGGGCTTAACATCCCTAACGAACTTTCAAAGGAAATTTTAAATTTTAAATCAGTATTATCAACATTAAAGAAAGCCTTATATTAAAGAATAGTCATAGCAATGAAGCATTATTGAAGGCA
>NW_021343922.1:0-301 GCF_001605985.2 Dendrobium catenatum
GTAAGTATGCACATTTTGTTCTCCTAAGACACCCATTGACACTTCCAAACTGTCAGTGGCTGCAGCTTTTATCAGGAAGGTGGTGAGACTACATGGGGTGCCTGAATCGATTGTGTCGGATCAAGACAAAGTGTTCCTCAGCCAGTTCTGGAGGGAGCTGTTCAGGATGCAGGGCACAGTTCTAAAGAGAAGTACAACCTATCACCCACAGACAGACGGACAAACGGAGTTGGTAAATCGAAGCTTGGAGACCTATTTGAGGTACTTTGTCTCTGAAACCCCACGATTGTGGGCAAAGTGG
>NW_021343923.1:0-300 GCF_001605985.2 Dendrobium catenatum
ACAGAATTCGACAAACCTACTGAATGTTCCTCCCTTACCCGCTCAGCAATACTATCATGCAATTCAAGAGAACCAACAGCCTCGTCTAGGTCCAAATCATTTGAATTTCTAGAGATCTTCTCATTCATCTTTTCAGCAATCTCTCCCTCCTCTACATCACATTCCAAAAATTGGAATTTATTAACAGCAATTGGAATTTCCTGAACTTGAACTGCAACATCTTGATTCTTCTTCGCTGACTCTGCTTGGACTGATGTTTTCTAGGTAATACATACCTCCTTCGCCTCAGCAGCATTCCCC
>NW_021343924.1:0-321 GCF_001605985.2 Dendrobium catenatum
ACCTGTCTTACTTTCTCTGGGCATATCTGTGGGTGCATAATTAGAAACCTGGATAAATAATAAAAAATAAGTATTTTCTAGCTGGATCAGCTCAACATAAAATATGAGATACACTTCATACCATTTAAATTAATTTGGGCTGATTTGAGTTAGGTTTGGATATGAATTTGATTCAAATTGGCTTGATTTAGAGTCGGGCTAGGTTCGATCGATTTGATTAAATCAAATTAAAGATGATGTGGGTAAAACCAAATTTGTCACAGTGAAAATAAATTACTCAGGCTTGATTGAACATGGTCAAGCCTAATTTGACCTAATTCA
>NW_021343925.1:0-208 GCF_001605985.2 Dendrobium catenatum
TAGAATTATTGGTTGTTTGTGCTTGGAAAAATGTTATCAGGAATGAATGTTTAAAGCGGATGAATCATTATAAAAGGAAATAATATTGATATCATTATATTACTTCAACATCCTTTGAAGAAATTAAAGAATAATGAATGGATATAGGAAGATTTGTGTTTTATTCAAGATTTTTTTCAGGCTTCTTTTAGTTTTACTAGGAAAAGAT
>NW_021343926.1:0-239 GCF_001605985.2 Dendrobium catenatum
CCTTCCGCCAACATTCATGTTGTTTCTCATTCTTATCTGATCATTTCCATTTCCGACCATGAAAACCCGGAGGAGAATGAGGACAGGGTCCTTGAAGCTCCACGAGAATTCGAAGATGGCGCTAGTTCTGGAATGGACAAATTGTGTGAGATCAATTTGGGCACTGAATCAAATCCTCGGCCTATCTTTCATAGCGCTTTGTTATCCGAATCAGAGGCTCAAGAGTACGTTGCACTCAT
>NW_021343927.1:0-298 GCF_001605985.2 Dendrobium catenatum
GATGAAAAGAAGAAAGAAAAAACTTATATAATTCATTATATATATATTTGTATAACTGTTATGTTATAAGAGCAATTATCCACTAGGTTTATCATGTAAACTCAACCTATTAAACTAAACTGTCTCTTGACAAATAAAAATGACTAGAGGATAGGAATATGTCTATAGAAGACGACACAGAAATGCAAGTAGGTAATATATGATTTATGTAAATGTTAAGTATATGAAAGATTTTATTAGTAGTTTGATGGAAATTGTATTAGTGGCTCTTCAGTTTTTTTTTGGGATGTATATGATA
>NW_021343928.1:0-335 GCF_001605985.2 Dendrobium catenatum
TGGACACCAATCCAACACCTCTATGCGCATTAGAATCTTCTTGGGGTTCTCACATGAGAATCCATAAATGAAAATTACCAAATTTTCATCGATTTACGAAAAGGACAGCCGACGGAGGGTTTTTTTTTTGGACCAAAAAATAAAGTTTCTAAGGACCTAAAGCTTTTGATCGTCAACCACATTGCATTGGCTATGGAGCCTTAGGGTTTTGCCTAAGTTTTAAGGATTTTACCACACCCGGTTTGTCCAAACGCTCCAATTTTTGTCCAAGTTGCTGTCCAAGGTCCGCTCCAAGCCCAAAGTCGCTCCAAGCTCCGATTCAAGCTCCAAAGTCG
>NW_021343929.1:0-280 GCF_001605985.2 Dendrobium catenatum
TCCTTTCCGCCGACCCCGGCGAGGCAGAGAACCCAACTCCTTTTGCTTCCTCTTGAAGTAGGCAGAAAACCTAACTCCTTTTGCTTCCTCCTAAAGCTGGCAGAGAACCTTGATCGATTGCTGAAAAAGACCTCTCTCAACCCTCCAAGGACAAGATGAAGAAGAACAAGTGGAACAATGCTTGGAGTAACCCTTATGAAACTCCCTCATAAGCTCCCCCTCACAAAATCCTCTCTCTCTCTCCCTCTCTCTCCCTCTCCTCTAGGATTTCTCAGGTCAA
>NW_021343930.1:0-391 GCF_001605985.2 Dendrobium catenatum
TATTGAAGTGTTTGTTGTAATATTTCGCGGTGCAAATTTTCCTTGCGTAGTCTGGTCCGGTCTGGATCTGTTTGTTTTGGCCTGGGTTGTTCATAATCATCGAAGATCCGTTTGAGCTCCTCTGTCGTTGGATCAGCGGATCTGTGCTGGAAGTATTCTCGAGCGAACTTCTTGTAATCCTGTGTGTAATCTTCAGAGTTCTTTCTTGTCCTTCGAGCCTTAGGATCCGTTGGATGAGTGTGAGTTGATTCTTTTCCTTTTCTGCGTGATTCTATGCTTCGTTGAGTTGGTTCCATCCTGTAAGTAATAATTGTGAAGATGGTCTTGATAAGATTCCTGCACATAAAACAAACATTAGTCTAGAAAGGTTGTCCGCGAGGACATTGTTTTT
>NW_021343931.1:0-380 GCF_001605985.2 Dendrobium catenatum
CGTCAAATAGTTTCGTATCAATGATAGTACGATCATTTCAATTTCTTTTTCCATTTAACGTGCACGGGTACGTTGCTCCCCCAGCCAGTATTATAAGGGGGTGAACTCCTGTATTTGGATATGTGCACCTTTCCTTCTTTTATGACTTTTATTTATATGTTATGAATTAATTTATTCACTTCATTTTTCTTTACATGTATTTTAATCTATATATGCACTTTTCACAGACACACATATATTCGTATTACATTGTAACTTTATTATCTAAACATTCATCATTTTGGAATATAATAGACATTCAAATTTTTATAAATATGTATGATACTATATTTAAAACTGTAATGAAATAATATAATTATGTAATTGCTATAGAAAAAATA
>NW_021343932.1:0-216 GCF_001605985.2 Dendrobium catenatum
TTTTTTTTTTTTTTGATCTTTTCTCTCCTCTTTTTTAAGTTTTTCTCTCTTTTTTTTAGGAGAACTCCTTTATTTTTTTAAAGTGCTTAAAAAAACTCACACTCACACACACACACACACACGCAATATGTATACATATACATAAACCTGCACATATGTATATTTGAACTTGATAATAATAATGTAACAAATAGTTGGTGAAATCAACTCGATTAA
>NW_021343933.1:0-488 GCF_001605985.2 Dendrobium catenatum
GAGAGAGAGCTAAGTTTAGGGGCCTTAGAGCTATTTTTATTAGACATATCAATTGGAAACATTATTCAACTTAAGGTAGACCACCATCACCTTATCTCTAGTTTCAATATCTTATTTATTTTATATTTTCTAAGTTTTAATTTGGTCAAGACTTATAAAAGTTATGATATCTCATTTTTTAACAAATTTTCATTGTGAGGCTCTTAATATCTTATTTTTTCTAATTATTCTACACATATTGACATGATCATATTAGAGTTTCAATGTGTATTTCTATCTTTGGAGTATATATCCTAATTTTAGTAATGCAAATAAAGTCAAAATTTTGATAAATAATTATCAAATTAGATTAATATAAAAATGATGACATTCATAGTAGATATAGTTTATATATTTTGGTAATGCATATCATGAAATGTGTGTATGTAAGAGAAGGTAGCTATTATTCTTTAGGATGTTGGAGACATAATACCTTATGCATGAGGGTG
>NW_021343934.1:0-702 GCF_001605985.2 Dendrobium catenatum
TCAAACAAATACTAGTGGAACTTTGCAACTGGGCGAGTTCGCGTGGTTTTTTCCCTCTTTCGGGTTTTCCACGTAAAAGCCCTGGTGTTCATTTCTCTTTTCTGTTTGTGTGCGGAATACTCGTGCAACGCTAGGACGCAAATTTACAAACTCTACCGCCGCGTATATTCTAGCACGCAACAAATGTTTTAGTAGAAAGTAGTAATAAAGTTATCTTAAACAAAACCTTAGATATATTTGATTATTACTTTATAGAAATTTTGCTATAAGAAATTATTTTTTAGAACTACATATGTGAGAAAACTACAAGAAAATTTTCCGTTGGCAAAACGCGAGTCAGAAAACAGACACGACAAAAAAAAATTAGCAATAATTTGTCGGCAATAATCAACAATAAAACGAAAGTCGCGACAATGTTCACGTGAGCTGAAGACGACAACTAGAAACCGTGTGGTCCGCGTCTCGCGAACAGGCATAACCGTAGAATCGTGGGTCCGAGTGGGCCCAGGGTTTTGTAAACGGGTCAATCAGAGTCATTTTCGGGTTTCTGGTCAACTCAAATCCAAATCGGTTTTTGAAATGGGTCAACTTTCTGAACTTGAACTTGACCAATATATTAAACGAGTTGATCCAAACCTAAAATTTTTCGGATTGAGTTTTAGTCTGTGTCAAATATTAACACACCTATTTCGTAGAATTTTA